>NC_079173.1:16458017-16538017 GCF_947568905.1 Ostrea edulis | reverse complement strand
CCCCAAAATCGATAGGGAACATCTTCATCCCATGGGTAGTCCATATGTATGATATGGTGACGGTAGGTGGAAAAGATAATGCTTTAGAGCCCGGAAACCATTGCGTCTACAGACGGACGGACGGACAGACAGATGGACAACCCGATTCCAGTATACCCCCCCCCCCCCCCCCCCCCCCCCCACAACTTGTTGCGGGGGGTATAACTACACTGCAGTACTAGTATATTTGTATTGAAATTACTCACTGGCTGCAAGCAGGACTTCCATTGTTCTTTTGTGACCTTGAGAGACACATATTATCAAGGGAGTCCTTTTGTCTTTGTCTGTTACATTCACATTACAATTACCCTAGAACAAAACTTACAAATTATAACACATTCAGAAATATTTCAACTGCCTAACATTCTATGAATTTGGATTGGTTGGTTGGATTATGATTGACAGGTTGTACTCACCCTGTGGATGAGGGCACTGCTGATTTCTACAAAGTCATTGGCGACAGCGATGTGAAGAGCTGTAAAGCCTTCAGCCATTTTGTCATCAACTATGGATTTGTTCTTGTCTATGACAACGCTTACTGCCCTACAAATGATTGCAATCATCATCAATAATACACGCACAGCGAAACCTGTCAAATCCGACATTCACTGGGAGACATTAAGTACAGTGAAACCTGTCTAATCTGACATACACTGGGAGACATTAAGTACAGTGAGACCTGTCTAATCCGACATTCACTGGGAGACATTAAGTACAGTGAAACCTGTCTAATCCAACATTCACTGGGAGACATTAAGTACAGTGAAGGCTGTCTAATCCGACATACACTGGGAGACATTAAGTACAGTGAAACCTGTCTAATCCGACATTCACTGGGAGACATTAAGTACAGTGAAACCTGTCTAATCTGACATTCACTGGGAGACATTAAGTACAGTGAAAACTGTCTAATATGACATTCACTGGGAGACATTAAGTACAGTGAAAACTGTCTAATATGACAAACACTGGGAGACATTAAGTACAGTGAAACCTGTCTAATCCGACATCCACTGGGAGACATTAAGTACAGTGAAACCTGTTAAAATCCGACATTCACTGGGATATATTAAGTACAGTGAAACCTGTTTAATCCAAGGCAAGTTTTTTTTTTGTCGGAATATACAGTGTGTAAAAATAAACAGTGTAAAAACAATGAAAATAAGGGTCGAAATGCTCCATGAAATGGATTACACAGGTGTCAGATTAAACAGGTTTCACTGTAAACACAAGTGTCAGATTAGACAGCTTTCACTGCAAACACAGGTGTCAGATTAGACAGTTTTCACTGTAAACACAGGTGTCAGATTAGGCAGTTTTCACTGTAAACACAAGTGTTGGATTAGGTAGTTTTCACTGTTAACATAAGTGTCAGATTAAGCAGTTTTCACTGTAAACATAGGTGTCAGATTAAGCAGTTTTCACTGTAAACACAGTTGTCAGATTAGGCAGTTTTCACGGTATACACAGGTGTCAGATTAGGCAGTTTTCAAGGTATACACAGGTGTCGGATTAGGCAGTTTTCACTGTATACACAGGTGTCAGATTTGTCAGCTTTTACTGTAAACACAGATGTCAGATTAGGCAGTTTTCACTGTATACACAGGTGTCTGATTAGGCAGTTTTCACTGTATACATCAAACATGGACATAATTACAGTTCTATACATGATAAATATAATAACTGAGCATAAAGTCACTTGTACATCAAAACTCTTATCTATTAAATACAGAAATCAATGAAGTATTTTAAATTCATGGCTTGTTAATCTATTAAATACAGAAATCAATGAAGTATTTTAAATTCATGGCTTGTTAATCTTAAAGTCACATATAAGTTTGTACATACATACACTTTAAAAATCTACGAAATCGTATCGTCATTACACTTCTTAAGTTCATGTCAAAATACTGACTCGTAATTAGCCAATCAGAATCACAGAAACTTTTCATTAGAAATGTAAATTCTGCTACAATGTGTGTTATGTTCGAAATCGATTGGGATGGAAGTTGTAAACATTTCTGAAGCATAAACATGCACAAGGACTGCCAAAAATTTCATAGATCAATGCTTTTTTCCGTTAATAATAACAGAATATTGCTAAACAAATATGGGAAATTGATGATGAACAAGTTAAAATCACCTCGTTTGTCATAAAGCTGGGTTGTTAGTTTCCAGCTAACATCTACATGTGTTTTGAAAAACATTTTCCAAATATAAAGCAGATATGGAAGACTTTGTGGTGTCTTTCATTTTGGTTACATCAAATTAAAATATTAATGCACTGTTAATAGATTTAAATGTTGAATTAAAGGCCACAGCAATTTTTTTTCTTCTCAGGAACACGTTTTTGAATAAATTCTGCCTCATAAGAATACAAAAACACGTCAGCTAAAAATGGAGCACAATGGGTGCCCATGACAATTTAAACAGACTGCTGGAAGTGATGTAGAATTTTGTTAAACGTAATCTAGATATCCAAATCTTGCAAGTAATGTAAAAATCCCAGACTTGTGTGATGTAGAAATCCCAGTGACGAGTGCTATATGTGATGTAGAAATCTCAGTGACGAGTGTTATATATGTGATGTAGAAATCCCAGTGTTATATATGTGATTTAGAAATCCTAGTGTTATATATGTGATGTAGAAATCCCAGTGTTATATATGTGATTTAGAAATCCTAGTGTTATATATGTGATGTAGAAATCCCAGTGTTATATATGTGATTTAGAAATCCTAGTGTTATATATGTGATGTAGAAATCCCAGTGTTATATATGTGATTTAGAAATCCTAGTGTTATATATGTGATGTAGAAATCCCAGTGTTATATATGTGATTTAGAAATCCTAGTGTTATATATGTGATGTAGAAATCCCAGTGTTATAACGTAGAAATCCCAGTGTTATAACGTAGAAATTCTAGTGTTATATATGTGATATAGAAATCCCAGTGTTATAACGTAGAAATCCCAGTGTTATATATGAGATGTAGAAATCCTAGTGTTATATATGAGATGTAGAAATCCCAGTGTTATACATGTGATATAGGAATCCCTGTTATATATGTGATGTAGAAATCCCTGTGTTATATATGTGATGTAGAAATCCCTGTGTTATATATGTGATGTAGAAATCCCTGTGTTATATATGTGATGTAGAAATCCCAGTGTTATATATGAGATATAGAAATCCCAGTGTTATACATAAGATGTAGACATTCCTGTGTTATATATGTGATGTAGAAATCCCTGTGTTATATATGTGATGTAGAAATCCTAGTGTTATATATGAGATGTAGAAATCCCAGTGTTATACATGAGATGTAGAAATCCCTGTGCTGTTACTTACAATCTGGAGTCCTTCATGGCTGCCCACTGTAGAACATTGAAACCTTTGGTGTTTGTCTCCTTGTAATTGGCTAGACGACTCCCTATGACAGACTGTATAATCTCAGAATGTAGTTCCTTCTGACTTATGGCATCATGCATCACAGTGTCGCCATCCTTATCCTATAATGGAAAAGAACACATACAATATCTTGATTTTGAATTTCCATCATACACATAATTATGTATATTTACCATAATTTGTTTTTTACAATAGAAACTGAGAATTGAAAAGTTTTTTTCGAGTAACTTGTGTCATTAAAAGGGGGAAATAAAGATTACTCATCTTGTAGATTTTCACTGCTTATGCAAATTCATTTGGTGATCTTGACCTTCCAACTACGTTATTCTTGACATTCCTATCGTGTTCTATCGTGCGTGTATCCTATCGTGTTCTATCGTGCGTGTATCCTATCGTGTTCTATCGTGCGTGTATCCTATCGTATCGTGCGTGTATCCTATCCTATATCAGGTTTTCCGTTTTCTATCGTGTTTTGCGTTTATCAGGTCAATCGTGTATCGTGCTTTGCGTGTATCAGGTTTTCCGTTTATCGTGAAAATCGTATATCGTGTAGCTTCGGAAACTATCGGGATCGTATATAAAATCTAATGAAAAAGTACGATACTTTCCGAAAGCTTTATTCGTTTTGTTAAAGAAGCTATTTTTAGGAATCGAGGAAAGACGTTATATTTGAAGGAGAACATAAAGTTGTCGATTTTAAGGCAAAAGAAGAGCTATTTGTCTGTCCAGAGAGGGTGAAAATTTATCACAATTTAATTCTAAGTAGTCTGGAAAGTAGGCAGTGGTCTGTCGAGCAAACCGAGGACAGTAAATGTGAAAGCTCCTTCATCTGAAGTTCATAAACATTTGTTTGTCTAGAAACAATTATTTGTAATTAACACTAACAGAAAAATAGGGAATTCCGATTTGAAAGGAAAAATCAGTAAATTACATTGTTTATCACATACATGTATATTTTAATAATGGTTCTTTTTCTTCCGATTTTTTTCACCTGTATGCTACTTATATAGCAACTGCTGAACTTGTGTGCGTCCTTATATCTGATTTTGTGTATCACCCGTGTTTTGACAGCTAACAATCTCAGAGACTTTGTATTTCACACATTTAGAAGATTAAGTTTTAAAAGGGTGCAAGGGTGTTGCATCCCCCAAAATTCTGCTCAACTGGGCACGATTCCGCTGTCATCGTTGTTTTTTTTTTTACTTGTACATGTACCAAAAGTCGTACGTGTAGATACTGGAAATTTATGTTGGTTTTGATGATTATTTGAATTTTTTACACACTGAGTGTTTCAAAATTGTGAATTTAAAACAAGCCGGGTTTTGTTTGTTTTTTAAACAGTTTATTTATGTTTTGTTAACAAAATATCAATTCAAATAAATATGTTCCAATTACTTATGACTATCAATTATCATTCATAGTGTAAAAATATCTAACAGGTGTAGTGCGGTTGATTTTTTTAAAGCGGTCGTTATGAAAATAACTTGAGATGTTGAATGAGCCGTGAACTTAGAGCTTGATGCAAAATAACCTACACACAAAATATTACTTGGTTTTATTTCATTTTCAAGGTAATATACATCAGTTTAAGAGAGCTACTGAAGCATATCACTACATTATATTATATTTAGTTAATTCCCTGTATAATTTATAAAGTAAACATTAGGTGACAATATAAGTTTTAGAATCATTGACTGAGAAAATTCATATAGATATCAAATAATGAATTCAATGCCATATATATATTATTTTTTTTTATTTTAGCTGTGATGGCATAAAAAAACATAAATAATAAAAAAAAAAAAACGTACAACCGTGGATTAAAGAAATTATATGGTACAAAACCGATCAATGATTTAAACAAATGTCACTGCGACGGGGACAGGTAACTGATAGTCATCCCGCGATGAGAACACGGTTTTCCTGAGTTACCTATAGATTACCACGTTAGATTTTTCCCATCGCGAGAACGCGGAAAACAAGAAATCTGCGTTTTCCGTAATGTACAATGTAGGTATATAATGAACATTGAAATCCTTCAATATTATTATGAACATAATGTAATTATGTTGTAGGTATCAAAATTTCGTTCTGTCTATATCGTTTCTAAATTTACAACATTTCTATCAGGTTTTCCGTTTATCGTGAGGATTGTTTATCGTGTTTTGCGTTTATCAGGTCTATCGTGAAGATCGTTTATCAGGTTTTGCGTTTATCAGGTTTATCGTGTATCCTATCGTATGTGTATCCTATCGTATCGTGCGTGTATCCTATCGTATCGTGCGTGTTTCTTATCCTATCGTGCGTGTATCGTGTTCTATCGTTTATCATGTCAAGAATAACGTTGCGGGTACTGTAAAACGGTCATCTACACATCAAATGTCAGACTCCTCATGTGAAGTTTATACCAGGGTATTGATCAAAATTGACAAACAAGAACAGTGTGCTGTCTGTATAAGTAGAATTCATACCAGGAATTTAACTTTGGCATTATTAGCGACTGTGTTGAGAATGCTAAAATTGAATATCGCTATGAATTTATTCCAAATTGGAGGTAATAGCTATTTTTCTTGGAATTATAAAGTTGCTAAGATTAGCTTTTGCTAAATACATACATACCCATAATTTATGGACAAATCGCTAAATTTGTGTCTCACTAAAAATACCACTGATACGGTATGTAGTACATAGGTATCAATAATCAATCCTTATGTTGTGCTGTTGGATATACCCCCCTCCCTTGACCCTGGTCAGTCAGCAGTACCCTGATACACCCCCCCCCCACCTTCCCTCGTCCCTGGTCAGTCAGCAGTACCCTGATATACTCCTTTCTCGTTCCCTCCCTCCTTCGCCCCCGGATCAGTCAGCAGTACCTTCAGAGAAGGGTTGGCTTAGTGTTCTGCTGTTGGATATACCCCCCCCACCCTCCCTCGTCCCTGGTCAGTCAGCAGTACCCTGATATACCCCCCCCCCATCCCCCCCTCCCCCTCCCTCGTCCCTGGTCAGTCAGCAGTACCTTCAGAGAAGGGTTGGCTTTGTGTTATGCTGTTGGATATACCCCCCCCCCACCCCTCCCTCGTCCCTGGTCACTCATCCCTCCCTCCCCCTCCCTCGTCCCTGGTCAGTCATCCCTCCCTCCCCCTCCCTCGTCCCTGGTCAGTCAGCAGTACCCTGATATACCCCCCCCCTCATCCCCCCCTCCCCCTCCCTCGTCCCTGGTCAGTCAGCAGTACCTTCAGAGAAGGGTTGGCTTTGTGTAATGCTGTTGGATATACCCCCCCTCCCCCTCCCTCGTCCCTGGTCAGTCATCCCTCCCTCCCCCTCCCTCGTCCCTGGTCAGTCATCCCTCCCTCCCCCTCCCTCGTCCCTGGTCAGTCAGCAGTACCTTCAGAGAAGGGTTGGCTTTGTGTAATGCTGTTGGATATACCCCCCCCCCCTCCCCCTCCCTCGTCCCTGGTCAGTCATCCCTCCCTCCCCCTCCCTCGTCCCTGGTCAGTCATCCCTCCCTCCCCCTCCCTCGTCCCTGGTCAGTCAGCAGTACCTTCAGAGAAGGGTTGGCTTTGTGTTCCAAGAGTAGCTTGACACACTCCACACTTCCCTTTCCCACGGAGATGTGTAGAGGAGTCTGCTTGCTTTTGTTGACGATGTTGGCATCAGCACCTCTCTTCAGAAGTTCTCCCATAGTTTTATGTTCCTTTCTAGACATAAAATGAGACATATGGCTACAAGGCTCACATGTGTCACTTTGCTTTCACAGATACAAATGATAACAAACATTTAGCATAGCAATACAGTTTTGTCAGCTACTGACCCTATGTCAAGCTGTCTTGTATTCCTTAACATTCCTGAAACTCCTCAAAATTCACCGCGAAAAAACCCCCAAAATTTAAACTTGATCTTGACATAGTAAAGCAATGTACAAAATATCAAATGAATATCTGCAAGCAGGACCAAAAACAAAGTGCAGAAAACAGTATTTGCGTTCATTTCTTCAGTCCAAGAATCAACTCGGCAAATAATAAATGGACTGGAACAAAATTTGAATTTGACATGTAACTGTAACTTGTCAAAGTATCAAATATTAAATGAATATCTGCAAGCAGGAAAAAAAAGTGTAGAAAGCTGAGTATTTGCATTAATTTTTTAAGTCTAGGGGTCACAACTCAGCAAATAATCAATGGACTGGAACATATTTCGAACTTGTTCTGTAAATGGTCATGGTAAAGCGATGCACCAAATATCAAATGAACATCTGCAAGCATGATGAAAAACAAGGGCGGGAAACTGATTTCCCAGACTGACAGACGCATGGATGGACAGGGTAAACCTAAAGTCCCCTTTGGCTATATCGGTAGGGGACAAAATTTTCAAGGACTCCTTCTAAAAGCTCAAACCTAAGCCAAGTTCGATGGCTGAACAGCGTACTGTACACTAAATGAGGATTAGACATGAACCTCTGTTTCAACAACTTTACATCTCCTCACCAGAAGGATGTTGGGTGCTACATTTGGTTGTTTCTGTCTAAGCCCTGGGGTTCTTGATAGAAGCTAGATATGACAGAAAGATTTGTAAGAAGCTAGCAGATAAAAGACAAACATCAGACAAACTTGGACTGTAACCTCTCTTTATCAAATGCTACTGACACAATAGCAGGTCAGTCTTAGAACATTTGTTACAAACTTCTTTTTACAGAGTTGAAATATAGCTTTAATCACTTCTAAAATCTCCTTAGGAAACTATAACATAATACAGTGGAACCCCGTTATTACGTTCCCCCTTTAATATGTTGGTCCGCATATTAAATTGGAATTTCAAAGCACAAAACCATTTCTTAACAAACCTATATAAAATAGACCTCGTTATTACGTTGTTCTAAGATGCCGGGACTCGGTATTACGTTGTAAAAATTCCGACAAAAACGTAATAAACCCCTAATTATTCAATGATGATTCTCAAAATAATAAGCCATTCACACCTTGACTGCCTGAGGCAGTCACCACGTAAATTTCCAGGTCTGTTTGGGGATTAGAGACGCTTGACTGATCCCGCTTCAATAGATCTAGCGACATCAATACAGGTGAATACCCAGTATCGAAGCCAGTGATAAACAATTAAATAATGTTTATTTAGAAATTGTACTCTATGAAATTTACTTCATTTTTCATATTTTGATAATCAAAAAAATAATTTCTCAACCACCTGCGTGTTCAGCATAGTGTGATTACCTTCGCTATTAAAACTCTCTATTTACGGACAGTATTGGTACCCAAAATGAAAGACAAGATTTATTGTAGCAATGTTAAAACCGCTTGGGTGACTGTTTGGACATAGGTGACTAAAGGTGTTCAATTAAAAAATTGTCCATTGTTTGGTCATGCAGCTTGGGTATTCATAAATCTCGTCCATACATACACCGATCAAACTGTCAAGTGTTATCGGCCAATTTGTGCACGGCATTTACCTCAGTGAACATTCTAAAATCCCTTGATGCGCACGTGATTTTAGTGCCATCATTTAGCGTTGTAAATGAAATCTTCATGCATCATTATATTTTTTTTATGTGGATTGCGCTTAAATTGTTCTCTGTGTTTATCGTTGGTGAGAAAATTGTGTAAGTGTTGGGTATCGTGTGCGTTTTGTGTCCATAGTTTTGTTGTTTTTTGGTTGGGATTTTTTTTGTGTTGTGTATTGTGTAATTAGAGAACTTAATAAAAACGACGTTTTGTTATTTTTTTTAATACAAATGTATAATACGAACCGGAACGAGTTATTGAGAGAAATTTACATGAATGCAGTGTTTTAAAGTTGAACAAAATGGTGGTCCAAACGAATGCAGAAAAAGCAACCTTTATCAAAACATCCTTATGTATCCTACCCCAGAAATAAAGAAAAGGGATAAGAACATGAAGAATTACGGACATTAAAGATAAGATGTAAATAAAACAAAGTATCATAGTCTTTTAAACAAGGAAACAGTAAAGATATATTCACACACCCCTTCATGGAGTACCAACAGACGATATACAATTTCCAAATGATATTTTTAATGGATTTCACTGGGAACGTTTATTACGTTGCCCCCGGTATTACGTTATTTTATCGTGACAAAATGGAAAACGTAATAACGGGGTTCCACTGTATTGGGAATTGTTGACAATTTTTGTGAGCGGGAATCTGTCTGAATAAGGTAGAAATTTCTAAGTAGGAAAAACACTAAATAAGTAAATGTACTCAAAAGCAACTGCCCGGAAAAAGTAGAAATTTCTAAGTAGGAAAAACACTAAATAACTAAACGTACCCAAAAGCACTATAGTGTAGCGGACTATCGTCCTCTTTGTCCTTGAGATTAGGGTCAGCATTGTTCTCCAGCAGGAACTGGACGACATCCACATTGCCTTCATAGGCAGCAATTTGTAAGGCTGTTTTACCTTCAATTGTTTGATCCACCTATGACATAAAACAAGCTATGACTGTCAAACTAGGCAGCTGATCATTAAAAAAGATATTTCTGGAATTGGATACGAGACAGAACCTTCTCTGGGAATTTCTTGATAATCTCCTTGACAGCCTGAAGGTCGCCCTGACCTGCTGCCTGTACAATGCTGATGGTTCCGGCGGCATGGCCGGGCATTCCACGCAACATGTCTACAAACAACTGTGCTATGGCCTCTGCAACATCTGAATCAAAATAAAAAGCAAAATTAATACAAAACCATGTAAGATACAATTTCTACTGGGTGGGGTTGGGGTTGGGGGGTGTTTTCATTGCTTTGATTGACCCAAACTCTGTCATTTTTGATAAGAAGTTAGAAATACCAAAGCTTTACAGATGAACAGACAGTTAGAACAGAAGGGTCTATTTAAACCTTTGACTCAGATGAGCTGAATAAAAGTTCAATGAGCCTCACTGCTCAACTCGCTGGATTCCATTATTCCTCTTGATTTATATACATACATGTAACAGAAAGCCCTTTAATAACAGCCTTGCACTGGTCATGAAATTTAAACTTCCAATGTCCTCTAACCTATTGTATATCTTAGACGTCCCAAATGTAACTAGTTCTAATTGTAACGGGGACTGTAACATATGTTCCCCAAAAACCCCCCAATTAAAAAGTGATGTTATTGTAAACCTATAGCAAAAAATCCTTTTATTTTAGCCCTTAATTACATGTACTAGTATGTTTATTATGGTCATTTAAGTACCAAGAAATGAAAGAAAGCAATGCACGTTCATACACGCGCACACAAGTATGATTCTGCACTTTTGTTGATATCATTCAACAGGTATTTGTATCATATACCCACAGTATCAATTTCATAACGTTTCCCTCAAATATAAGGAAGTAGGAGGAGTAAGCATCCCCTGTTGACCGGTCACACCCGTCGTGAGCCCTATATCCTGATCAGGTAAACATAGTTATCCGTAGTCAAAATCAGTGTGCCAAGAACGGCCTAACAATCGGTATGAAACACGTCAGACAGCATTTGACTCGATGATGGGTTGTACTGACAAACTAGATCGTTATAACGACCATAGAATTTGTGAAATGCTGACTTTAAAGGAGACTGTTGAAACCCCTGCACCAGGGCTTGAAGCTAACTTTTTATGTCACCAGTCCAGCCACTTTTAAAAGTGTTATATTGTCTGAGGCATATTGAGTTATTAATAAATTTCATTTTGAGAACATTAATGAAATATGTTTAATCATTTCTGGAGAACCCTGTTGGACTGGTAAATTTTTCTGCGGACTGGTTGAAATTATACCCCATCAGTCCGGCTACAGAAAACAATAAATCAGGGCCAGTCAGAAAAACATATTCAGCAATAGTGATTAATGAATTTTAAATTCATACACTGTAGATTTGAGATTTATCAAGAGCGAGGTTGAGATTTAAAGAAACTGGGGTTAAGATTTAAAGAGACTGGGGTTGAGATTTAAAGATTTAAAGAGATTGGATTGAAATTTAAAGGTTTAAAGAGACTGGGGTTAAGATTTACAGACACTGGGATTGAGATTTACAGAGACTGGGGTTGACATTTACAGAGACTGGTATTAAGATTTACAGAGACTGGGGTTGAGATTTACAGAGACTGGTATTAAGATTTAAAGAGACTGGGGTTGAGATTTACAGAGGCTGGGGTTGAGATTTACAGAGACTGGGGTTGAGATTTATAGAGACTGGGGTTGAGATTTATAGAGACTGGGGTTGAGATTTACAGAGGCTGGGGTTGAGATTTACAGATGCTGGGGTTGAGATTTACAGAGGCTGGGGTTGAGATTTAACGAGACTGGCTTTGAGATTTAATGAAATTGGAGGTTTAACCAGACTGGGGTTGAGATTTGATAAGAAAGGAAATTTAACAAAATTGGAGTTGAATGAGATAGGAGATTTAACGAGACTGGAGTTGAGATTTGATAAGAAAGTAAATTTAACAAGACTGCGGCTACGATTTAATGAGATAGGAAATTTAACGAGACCGGCTTTGAGAATCAGTGTACCATTGGTTGGAGCAGCTGTCGACTCTGAGTCTGAGTCAGAACACTCTGTAGCAGGAATGGCTGGGATTTCTTTTGCAACCTCTGCATTTTCTACAGGCATAATGCAGACTGGACTAAATATCCATGTTCTCTCATCAATCTTCACTCGTATATCTCCATCTGGATCAACCTTTACAATACGACCATTCTTCCCAAGTGCCTGCAATATTTCATGCAAATTTTCTTTACAACATTTAAAGAAATTATGATAATGAATATGGAATTTTTTGTGGATGTTGAAATTGTGTCAATATGCCCAAGATTTACTTTTAAATAGCAAAACTCTCAGCTCTTGCTAAAAGATATGATAGTATTTTCTACAAATACAGTACCCGCAACGTTATTCTTGACATGATAAACGATAGAACACAATACACGTACGATAGGATAGGATACACATACGATACGATAGGATACATGCACGATACGATAGGATACATGCACGATACAATAGGATACACGATAAACCTGATAAACGCAAAACCTGATAAACGATCTTCACGATAGACCTGATAAACGCAAAACACAATAAACGATCTTAGCGATAAATGGAAAACCTGTCAGATAGAAATTTGTAAATTTAGAATCAATTTAGACAGAACGAAATTTTGATACTGACAACATAATTACATTATATTGGTAATAATACTGAAGGATTTCAATATTCATTATACACCCAAAACGTATAATTTCTTTAATACACAGTCGTACTTTAAAAAAAATATTTTTATTTCAATTTTTTACACCATCACAGCTAAAATCAGAAAACTAAACTGTATACGGTATTTAATTCATTATTTGATATCTATTTGAATTTTCCCAGCCAATGATTCTAAAATTATGATTGTCACCTAATGTTTAATATATAAATTATACAGTGAATTAATTAAATGTAATATAATGTAGTGATACCATGCTTCAGTAGCTCTCTAATTCTAATGTCTATTATCTTGAATGTGAAATAAACCAAGGAATATTTTGTGGGTAGCGAGGAGAGAGTTATTTTGCATCAAGCTCTAAGTTTACCAGTCATTCAACAATTACAATTATTTTCATCATGACTGCTTTAAAAAGGATCCACGTACTGCATTACACCAAATCTTCTTACGTTAGATAATTCTACAGGATGAGTGATGATAGATATTCATATTAAGTAATTGGAACATATGTATTTGAATTGATATCTTAATAACAAAAATAAATAAACTATGAAAAAAAAATAAAAATAAAACATGGCTTTTTTAAATTCACAATTTTGAAATGCTTAAAAAAAATTGTGTTTAAGTATGTAAAAAACAAGAGGCCCAAGGGCCTAGAATCGCTCTTCTGATAAATTGTACAACCCCACCATTTCTATTCTTAGCCTCTTAGTATTCTAAATCTTTAGTTAAATCCTAAGAATTCAAAAAAAGTAGGTCAATGTGACCTACTTTTTGGTTTACACATTTTGAGAACCCAAGAAATATCAACTGACAAAGTTTGATGATTTTAAGCCAATTAGTATCTGAATATTGAAATATAGCTGTCAAAATTCCAATCGTAGGTCATGGTGACCTACTTTTTGGTCAGCGAACTCCAAACATGCAAGACCCATCAACTGACAAAGTTTGATGACTGTAGGTCAAATAGTATCTGAAATATATAAATATAGCCATCCAATTCCAAAAGTAGGTCAAGTTGACCTACTTTTTGGTTGAAACCCTTCGAACATGCAAGACCCAACAACTGACAAAGTTTGATGACTGTAGGTCAAATAGTATCTGAAATATATAAATATAGCCGTCCAATTCCAAAAGTAGGTCAAGGTGACCTACTTTTTGGTCGAAACCCTTCGAACATGCAAGACCCATCAACTGACAAAGTTTGATGACTGTAGGTCAAATAGTATCTGAAATATATAAATATAGCCGTCAAATTCCAAAAGTAGGTCAAGGTGACCTACTTTTTGGTCGATACACTCCGAAGACTCAAGATGCATCAACTGACAAAGTTTGATGATTGTAGGTCAAATAGTGTCTGAATTATAGTAATTTAGCTGTCAAATACCAAAAGTAGGTCACAGTGACCTACTTTTTGGTCGACACAAACCGAAGACTGAAGACACATCAACTGACAAAGTTTGATGATCCTAGGTTTTACAGTGCCCAAAATATGCATCTAAAATTGAAAATGTGAAATTTGAATATCTGCAAAATTCAAAAAGTAGGTCACTGTGACCTACTTTTTTATAAATATGTTTCAAGGCCTCAAGATGCATCAACTTACAAGATTTGATGATTCTAAACCTCTTGGTATTTGAAATAACAACTTAAAATATATCAATAAATGATAAGCCATAAAATTCAGAAAGTAGGTCACGGTGACCTATTTTTCAGTTGACGCATTTCAAGGTCCCATGATCCACCAACTGACAAGTTTTGATGATCATAGGCTTCAAAGTGTCCAAGATATGCATCAAAATTAATTTTAAAATAAATACCTGCAAAATTCAAAAAGTAGGTCACCGTGACCTACTTTTGAGACAACTTGACACAAGGTCCTAAGATGCATCAACTGTCAAAATTTGATGATCATAGTCCTTATAATGAGTAAAATATCAAAGATTTAAGGAAATATAAATTTAGGTCAACTTTGAAGTGACCTTGAGACCACGCCCTTTGCTCCAGGGTAATGCCTTGAACATTTTTAATCTACAACATATCCTCATCCTTATGTGTAAGTTTGGTGATAATCTGCCCAGTGGTTCTTGAGAAGAAGATTTTTTAGCAACCACTACTTTTGTTTGTATTTTCCTGATTATCTCCCCTTGTTAAAGGGTCACATCCCTCTATTTAGTATGTATGAAAGCCCTTGGGCCAATGATACCCTGTAACAAATTTGAAAAAAATTGGTCAAGGGGTTCTTGAGTTATAGCCCTTTTTCTAAAAAGTTTACGCACACCGCACAAATGGCCATAGCATTAGCTCTTTGAGTCTTCGGCTCAGAAGAGCTAAAAATACATTGTCAAATAATAATCAAACCCGGTATTAATTTCCAGTATCTACCCGTACGACTATAGGTACATGAACAAGTGTACAAGTACAAGTAATAAAACAACGATGACATCAGAGTCGTGCCCAGTTGGGCAGATTTTTGGGAGATGCAACACCTTTGCACCCTATTAAAACTTAATCTTCTAAATGTGTGAAATACAATGTCCCTGAGAATATTTGCTGTCAAAACACGGGTGATACACAGATGCGAACAAGTTCAATGGTGGGTATATAAATAGAACACAGGTGGAAAAAAAATCGGAAGAAAATGAGCCTTTATTCAAATATATGTAATAAACAACGTAATTTACTGATTTTTCCTTTCAAATCGGAACTTCCTATTTCTCTGTTAGTGTTGTACATGTAATTACAAATAATTGTTTCTAGACAAGCAAATGTTTATGAACTGTACCTGAAGGAGCTTTCAGATTTACTGTCCCCGGTTTGCTCGGCAAACCACTGCCTACTTTTCATATTACTTAGAATGAAATTGTGATAAATTTTCACCCTCTCTGGACAGACAAATAGCTCTTTTTCTGTCTTAAAATCGACAGCTTTATGTTCTCCTTCAAATATACTGTCTTTTCTCGATTCCTAAAAATAGCTTCTTTAACAAAACGAATAAAGCTTTCGAAAAGGTTTTTTTTTTTTTTTATCATTTTTTTTTGATTTTTTTTTTTGTAAACAATCTGTATATATCATAATATATGTTCAATATATGCATACCAAGGATCATGTAGGAATACAGACAAGTTTTTTATATGTGAGACACACACACAGAGAGAGGAAGAGAAAGAGAGAGAGAAAGAGAGAGAGTGTTAAGTAAAGATCAGGCTCCATCTGTTCCACTGGGTATCAAAATTTTCGCTATCACCATTTTTGTAAAATAGGAATTTTTGTGCTTCATAAAAGAGTTTTAAGTAGGATATTGCAAAACGAATGTTCAATGACTTCTCAGTACATCTTGCTTTATAAATATAGTATTTCAACCAAAGGATAAGAGTATTTTGCATACAAAACTTTTTACCAGGAGTACCTAAAATAAAATATTTTTTGGTAAAAACTATATGAAAGTTTGTTTTATCTTCTATGTAAAGTTGAAACTCATCTAGGAATGCTTGAACACAATCGCATTCCCACAGTATATGTTCTATTGTCTCTTCCTCTCTGTGACAAAATGTACACATTTTACAATTTACTTTTTTAATTTTGAATAGAAACGAATTTGTTGCTAAAATCCTGTTATTTATTATGTATTGAAACCATTGGAGTTTACAGTTTTTAGTTATTTTAAAAGGTAGTATATTGAAAATTTTCCATTCTCTGTTATCAATATCCAAAAGCTGACTCCATTTTATTGTACCTGCAGTCACTGAAGAGTTTTTGTTTAAAAATTCATAAAAAAAACTTTGACTTTTTACACTTCAGTACATTGTTTTTTCTAATAAAAGGATTTGGTAATCTTTTAAAGTTAGTGTCTGTACCTGACTGCTTAATCCAAGTTTTAATAGCATGAATAATACTTGCATATTCCAATAAGTTAATTTTTACATTTGGATAAGTAGCAATAAAAGTTTCATAGCTAAAAAAAGTACCGTCCTCCTCAAAAATATCATTAATGTGTCTGATATTATTGTCGAATAAATGTTTATTAAAATACATTTTCTTGCTAATATGGATCATAGGGTTGTAAAACAAAGGTGAATCTGCAGTAACATTAGATTCAGTACAACTGTTCTGTAATTCGATCCAGGCCTTGAATACATCTACCCAAAATTTATTTTTTAATGTCTTTAAAAGTAGATTAGTGTATTCAATCCCACAGGATATGAATTTATTTAGGTTAAAATTTGATATGAAATTACTCAACCCCCTATTTGTAGAGATAAGATGTCTTACCCAAAACAATTTCATTGAAGCAATAAATGATTTTTGATTTATCATTTTTAGACCACCATCCTCATATTTCTTGACAATTACATCCTTCTTTACCCTGTGGGTTAAACAACCCCACACAAAGGAGAACAAGAGGCCCATGGGCCACATCGCTCACCTGAGTCACCTTGGTCCATATCAGAAGACTTTCTATATATATTTGGATGTAAAACCGTAGTCCTTATCATGGCCCCAATCTACCCCTGGAGGCCATAGTTTTCGCAAACTTGAATCTACACTATGTCAGAAATTTTTCTTGTAAATGTGAACTTCTTTGGCCCAATGGTTCACGAGAAGAAGATATTTGAAGATTTTTCTTATATATTTGTATGTAAAACTTTGATCCCCCCTTGTGGCCCCATCCTACCCCCAGGGGCCATGATTTGAACAAACTTGAATCTGCACTATATCAGAAAGCTTTCATGTAAATATCAGCTTTTCTGGCTCAGTGGTTCTTGAGAAGAAGATTTTTAAAAAGAGATTCCTATATATTTGTATGTAAAACTTTGATCCCCTATTGTGGCCCCATCCTACAACAGGGGGCCATGATTTGAACAAACTTAGCTCTGCTCTATGTTAGGAAGCTGTTCATGTGAATATCAGCTTTTCAGACTCAGTGGTTCTTGAAAAGAAGATTCTAAAAGAATGTCCCTATATATTTGTATGAAAAACTTTGATCCCCCCTTGTAGCCCCATCCTACCCCAGGGGCCATGATTTGAACAAACTTGAATCTGCACTATGTCAGAAAGCTTTCATGTAAATATTAGCTTTTCTGGCTTAGTGGTTCTTGAGAAGAAGATTTTTAAAGATTTTTCATATATATTTGTATGTAAAACTTTGATCCCCTATTGTGGCCCCATCTGACCCCCAGGGGCCAGGATTTTAACAATTTAGAATCTGTACTATATATCAGAAAGCTTTCATATAAATCTCAGCTTTTCTGGCTTAGTGGTTCTGGGAAGAAGATTTTTAAAGATTTTTTCTATATATTTGTATGTAAAACTTTGACCCCCTATTGTGGCCCCATCCGACCCCTGGGGGCCATGATCTTAGCAATGTATAATCTGCACTATATCAGGAAGCTTTCATATAAATCTCAGCTTTTCTGGTTCAGTGGTTCTTGAGAAGATTTTAAAAGATTATTCCTATAAATTTGTATGTAAAACTTTGATGCCCCCCTTGAGGCCCCATTCAATCCCCGGGGTCCATGATTTTAACGAACTTGAATCTGCACTATATCAAAAAAACAAAAAAAAAAAAAAAAAAAAACAAACAAAAAAAACAAAAACAACTTTGACCCCCTATTGTGGCCCCATCCGACCCCTGGGGGCCATGATTTTAACAATTTAGAATCTGCATTATATAAGGAAGCTTCCATATAAATCTCAGCTATTCTGGCTCAGTGGTTCTTGAGAAGAAGATTTTTAAAGATTTTCCCTATATATTTGTATGTAAAACTTTGATCCCCTATTGTGGCCCCATCCGACCCCCGGGGGCCATGATTTTAACAATTTAGAATTTGCATTATATAAGGAAGCTTTCATATAAATCTCAGCTTTTCTGGCTCAGTGGTTCTTCAGAAGAAGATTTTTAAAGATTTTCCCTATATATTTGTATGTAAAATTTTGACCCCCTATTGTGGCCCCATCCGACCCCCGGGGGCCATGATTTTAACAATTTAGAATTTGCATTACACAAGGAAGCTTTCATATAAATCTCAGCTTTTCTGGCTCAGTGGTTCTTCAGAAGAAGATTTTTAAAGATTTTCCCTATATATTTGTATGTAAAACTTTGACCCCCTATTGTGGCCCCATCCGACCCCCGGGGGCCATGATTTTAACAATTTAGAATCTGCATTATACAAGGAAGCTTTCATATAAATCTCAGCTTTTCTGGCTCAGTGGTTCTTGAGAAGAAGATTTTTAAAGATTTTCCCTATATATTTGTATGTAAAATTTTGACCCCCTATTGTGGCCCCATCCGACCCCCGGGGGCCATGATTTTAACAATTTAGAATTTGCATTATATAAGGAAGCTTTCATATAAATCTCAGCTTTTCTGGCTCAGTGGTTCTTCAGAAGAAGATTTTTAAAGATTTTCCCTATATATTTGTATGTAAAATTTTGACCCCCTATTGTGGCCCCATCCGACCCCCGGGGGCCATGATTTTAACAATTTAGAATTTGCATTATATAAGGAAGCTTTCATATAAATCTCAGCTTTTCTGGCTCAGTGGTTCTTGAGAAGAAGATTTTTAAAGATTTTCCCTATATATTTGTATGTAAAACTTTGACCCCCTATTGTGGCCCCATCCGACCCCCGGGGGCCAGGATTTTAACAATTTAGAATCTGCACTACCTAATAAAGCTTATCTATAAATTTCATCTTTTCTGGCCCAGTGGTTCTTGAGAAGAAGATTTTTTAATGACCCTACCCTATTTTTACCTTTTCTTGATTATCTCCCCTTGGAAGGTGGCCTGGCCCTTTATTTTAACAATTTAGAATTCCCTTTACCTAAGGATGTTTTGTGCCAACTTTGGTTGAAATTGGCCCAGTGGTTGTTGAGAAGAAGTTGAAAATGTGAAAAGTTTACAGACGGACGGACAGACGGACGGACAGACGGACGGACGGACGCCGGAGTACGGGTGATCAGAAAAGCTAACTTGAGCTTTCAGCTCAGGTGAGCTAAAAATAACTTTTCTAATTCTTTACAATAGGCAATAGATGGGTTAGGGATGGACATCAGGATATGATTCAACAATGGTAACACTAATGTTTTAATAACTGTTATCTTTCCAATGGGAGTTAAATATCTCTTCCCCCATTGATTTAGCATAGATTTGATTTTTACTAATTTTGGATCATAATTTAATTTAGGTATATTTTGCAAGTCAACATCAAAATGTATTCCTAGTAAAGTGAATTTAGTAGTACTCCAATTAAATTTACTGTTGGGAATAAGAACATCGTTACTGTATTTTTTTTTAGCCAATCCATACTGTTTGAGTTTTTGTGTAATTCATACATAGTCCAGACATTTCTGAGAAAGCATGTAAAGTTTTAAGAGTTTCCGAAAGACTTTCTTCACTACCATCAAGAATGATTGACGTGTCATCGGCAAGTTGGGAAATTTTTTTCTCCACATTACCAACTGTTATGTCTTTAATTTTTTTTTTATTTTTTCTTATCTCTATTGCCAAAATCTCTGCACATATCAAAAAAATAAATGGAGATAAAGGATCCCCTTGTCTACAGCCTCTTTGAACATCAAAGACCTCAGATAGGTTGCCACCTTGGTTAATTGTTGATGTTATATTAGTGTAGAAGAGTTTAACCCATGTTCTAATGGAAGGACCAAAGTTGAATAAGTTTAAAGTTTTTTGTATAAAATTCCATGATAAAGTATCAAAGGCTTTTTCAAAATCAATGAGTAATAAAAGACCAGGGATTTCTTCTTCTTCAGTATAATGCATTATATCATATATCAATCTAGTATTTTCGCCTATATACCTGTTGGATATGAATCCTGTTTGATCTGGGTCTATAATTTTGTCTAAATATTTTTTAAATCTAGCTGCAATAGTTCTCGATGCAATTTTATAGACTGTGTTTAGCAATGAAATTGGTCGCCAGTTTTTTAGATAGTGTTTTGGTTTATCTCCCTTTGGTAACAGTGTAATTACCCCATGTCTTTGTGTGATGGACGACATATTATTTCTATATCCATAATTAACAGATCTAACAACATACACACCGATATATTTCCAAAAAACTTTGAAAAACTCT
The DNA here is from genome assembly GCF_947568905.1 of Ostrea edulis. NCBI lineage: Eukaryota > Metazoa > Mollusca > Bivalvia > Ostreida > Ostreidae > Ostrea > Ostrea edulis. The sequence continues at coordinate 16,517,271 of NC_079173.1, read as the reverse complement.
GTAGAAAAACCATCAGATCCTGGTGATTTATTTGATTTCATATTGAAAAGTGTCTTTGATGCCTCAGGTAAAGTGATTTCCCCCTCTAGGCTTTTAGACTCCCCTTCTGAAAGTTTAGGAATATTGTCATATGCTAGCTCAATATTTTTATCTAAATCTGCATTATCTAGATTGTTTTTATATAAATTTTCATAAAAAGATTTTGTTTCAATCAGAATTTTTGACTGATCATGGATCATATCACCATTATCCATTTCCAACTTTGGAATGATCTTACTTGTAAAATTTCTTGATTCGAGTTGACAAAAATAGCTTGATGGTTTTTCCCCTTCCTCTACCCATTTAGCTCTACTTCTGATATAATTTCCTTTTAATTTATGTTTTCTAATTTTTTCAAGCTCTTGTTTTTTATTATATAACTTATTTATATTGCCTTCAGAAATATTTTCCTCAATACTTTTTATTTCTTTCATTAACTCCTGCTCTTCTTTGTGTTTATTCTTTTTGATATAAGAAGAATAAGAAATACTTTTACCTCTTATTTCAAATAGCAAGGTTTCAAGGAATAACTGATCATTGATAGTGAAGAAAATGTTTTCATCTGGAAGTCTGTGTAAATTCTCCATGTTGTAAACCGGGACTGCATATTGTTTTTTAACCTGTGCAATTTTATTTCTAATGCTTTCTAAATAAACATCATCATAAAGTAGGGAGTTGTTGAATTTCCATAGCCCCCTTCCTTTTTTGAATTCATTGAAAGTTAATGACAAAGATATTGCAGAGTGGTCTAACCTGTAACTAGATTCAATATTGCAAGTATTTAAGCTTGACAGTAAAGATCCAGATAGTAAAAAAAAATCTAGTCTACTTTGTTTATGTGGGGATCTTTTCCGCCATGAATATCTACGAAGATTTTCATGTTTCTCTTTCGAAAAGTATCGTACTTTTTCATTAGATTTGATATACCATCCCAATAGTTTCCGAAGCTACACGATTTTCATGATAAACGGAAAACCTGATACATGCAAAACATGATACACGATAGACCTCATAAATGCAAAACACGATCGAAAATGGAAAACCTGATAAACGCAAAACACGATACAATAGGATACACGCATGATACGATAGGATACACGCACGATACGATAGGATACACGCACGATAGAACACGATAGGATACACGCACGATACGATAGGATACACGCACGATAGAACACGATAGGAATGTCAAGAATAACGTTGCGGGTACTGTAACACAAGAAGAAGTGGTTCCAAACTCCGATAACTTAGTTATAACTTTTTTGTAACTTTTCTTAGTTACATAAGTTATAACTTAGTTATGATTTTTTTCGGTATGGGATTCCATAAACAACAGCGTATGCAATTTTCAGTATTATTATTTTATCATCGATACAAAAATTAAAAATAATATCCACAGCAAAAATTATTTTTATCCATATACAGTATGAAATCAACTCCGGTAAAGTGTGCAATGCTTTCAAATATGACCCCCAAAAAGCCAATCAGCATGACATAGCAGTGTCACATACCGGTTTCATGTCGTCGTTCCATCCGCCATGGCCCTCCTGAAGGTCCTTGACAACATTGTAATCGGATAGCACTGTCACTGGCTCGCCTTGTTTAAAGGTGTGAATCTGTTACAACACAGCACGAAGTTTAGACACACCCCAAATACTACATATTTACATTCACTTAATCTTTTCTCTTAATATATATTTCTTTTGAAATTGACACTACTTTCATCATACATTGAATACATGGTTTGTTGCAAACTAGTTCAATCTGGTTTTCTAGTGCCACCTGTCTGCAAATCATGACCAAATATGGAGTGTCATCAAGGTCAAAGGATGCATTAGCTGTTCTGTTTAATGCCAATGGGTCAATCATATGATATTTTAGAACTTAATTTTAGTTAACATTTTCAAAAATTTACATAAAAATATAAATAAATATAAACAATAGAATGTCTTTCTTTTCTGTTTCATAGGGTGACGAAGGTAGCAATCATTGCATAAAAATGCATTTTTTCTGCAATGCTAGCAACCTTCATCACCTGATGAAACAACAAAGAAAGACATTTTATTGTTTAAATAAACACACTTCAGATCACATGATGTTTACAACAATAATTCGTAATTAAAAGTCAATTCAGTGACTGTTAGAGAACAACACTACTTTATAAAACAAGAGGCCCATGGGCCACATCGCTCACCTGAGTCACCTTGGTCCATATCAGAAGACTTTCTATATATATTTGCATGTAAAACCGTAGTCCTTATTATGGCGCCAACCTACCCCTGGAGGCCATAGTTTTTGCAAACTTGAATCTACACTATGTCAGAAAGCTTTCATGTAAATGTGAACTTCTTTGGCCCAATGGTTCACGAGAAGAAGATATTTGAAGATTTTTCCTATATATTTGTATGTAAAACTTTGATCCCCTCTTGTGGCCCCATCCTACCCCCAGGGGCCATGATCTTAACAAACTTGAATCTGCACTATATCAGAAAGCTTTCATGTAAATATCAGCTTTTCTGGCTCAGTGGTTCTTGAGAAGAAGATTTTTAAAAAAAATGTCCTATATATTTGTATGTAAAACTTTGATCCCCTATTGTGGCCCCATCCTACAACAGGGGGCCATGTATTTAACAAACTTAACTCTGCTCTATGTTAGGAAGCTGTTCATGTGAATATCAGCTTTTCTGGCTCAGTGGTTCTTGAGAAGAAGATTTTTAAAGATTTTCCCTATATATTTGTATGTAAAACTTTGATCCCCTATTGTGGCCCCATCCGACCTCCGGGGGCCAGGATTTTAACAATTTAGAATCTGCACTATATCAGGAAGCTTTGATATAAATCTCAGCTTTTCTGGCTCAGTGGTTCTTGAGAAGAAGATTTTTAAAGATTTTTCCTATATATTTGTATGTAAAACTTTGATCCCCTATTGTGGCCCCATCCGACCCCCGGGGGCCAGGATTTTAACAATTTAGAATCTGCACTATATCAGGAAGCTTTCATATAAATCTCAGCTTTTCTGGCACAGTGGTTCTTGAGAAGAAGATTTTTAAAGATTTTTCCTATATATTTGTATATAAAACTTTGATCCCCTATTGTGGCCCCATCCGACCCCCGGGGACCAGGATTTTAACAAGAGGCCCAGGGGCCTTATAGGTCACCTGAGTATCATGTAACAACCTTCCAATGTTTGAATTAGGTTTGTGTTTAAATATAAGAATTTTACTTTTGGATGGAAGAAACATTGAATAGCTATGTGGTCAGCCCCGCCTTTGCACCAGAACCCCTGACCCAGGGGCCATAAATTTCAGTTTTGAAAGAAGCATCCTTGATCATCATTATCATACTATTAGTTTGTCTACTTAATACCCAGCAGCAGAGGAGAAGATTTTCAAAGAAATAAAATGCATTTTCACTATATGATCAATAGGGCCCCACCCTAATACCAGAACCCCTGACCCAGGGGCCATAAATTTCACAATTTTGAAAGAGGCATCCTTGCTCATCATAATCATGCTATTGGTTTGTCTACTTAATACCCAAGGACAGAGAAGAAGATTTTCAAAGAAATAATCCATTTTCACTATATGACTTATAGAGCCCCACCCTAGCACCAGAACCCCTGATCCAGGGGCCATGAATTTCACAATTTTTAACAAGAGGTACTGTGAGCAATGCTCACTAAGAATACCCCCCGCTTACCCCAATCTCCCAAAGGGTGTTGGTAATAGGTATAAACTACCTCTTTTCTGAGTGTTGCTACTTCGATGTCCAGTGCACATGACCTTTGACCTTTTGACCCCAAAGTCGATAGGGAACATCTTCATCCCATGGGTAGTCCATATGTATGATATGGTGACTGTAGGTGGAAAGGATAACGCTTTAGAGCCCGGAAACCATATTGCTACTTCAATGTCCAGTGCGTGTGACCTTTGACCTTTTGACCCCAAAATCGATAGGGATCATCTTCATCCCATTAGTAGTCCATATATATGATATGGTGACTGTAGGTGGAAAGGATAACGCTTTAGAGCCCGGAAACCCTATTGCTACTTCGATGTCCAGTGTGCTTGACCTTTGACCTTTTGACCCCAAAATCGATAGGGAACATCTTCATCCCATGGGTAGTCCATATATATGATATGGTGACTGTAGGTGGAAAGGATAATGCTTTAGAGCCCGGAAACAATTGCGTCTACAGACGGACGGACGAACGGACAGACGGACAACTCGATTCCAGTATACCCCCCCACAACTTGTTGCGGGGGGTATAAAGAGGCATCCTTGCTCATCATTACCATGCTATTAGTTTGTCTACTTAATACCCAGAGACAAAGAAGATTTTCAAAGAATTTCTACATTTTCACTATATGACCAATAGAGCCCCACCCTAACGCAAGAACCCCTGCCCCAGGGGCCATGAATTTCACAATTTTGGTAGAGGGCTCAATGCTCATTATAATTATGCCCACAGTTTGGCTTCTTGATGTCCAGGAGTAAAGAAGAAGATTTTTTAAAATTACACTCATTTTGATGGTTTTTGCCCCACCCCTCAGGCCCCAGGGGGGCAGGGACCACGAATTTCAAAATTTTTGTTCCCCTTCACCCACAGATGCTATATGCCAAAATTGGTTGAAATTGGTTCAGGGGTTTCAGAGAAGAAGCTGAAAATGTTCAAATGTTAACGCACGACGACGGACAAAAACAGATAGCAATAGGTCACCTGAATGAATTCAGGTGACCTAACAATTTAGAATCTGCACTATATCAGGAAGCTTTCATATAAATCTCAGCTTTTCTGGCATAGTGGTTCTTGAGAAGAAGATTTTTAAAGATTTTTCTATATATTTGTATGTAAAACTTTGATCCCCTATTGTGGCCCCATCTGACCCCCGGGGGCCAGGATTTTAACAATTTAGAATCTGCACTATATCAGGAAGCTTTGATATAAATCTCAGCTTTTCTGGCTCAGTGGTTCTTGAGAAGAAGATTTTTAAAGATTTTTCCTATATATTTGTATGTAAAACTTTGATCCCCTATTGTGGCCCCATCCGACCCCCGGGGGCCAGGATTTTAACAATTTAGAATCTGCACTACCTAATAAAGCTTATCTATAAATTTCATCTTTTCTAGCCCAGTGGTTCTTGAGAAGAATATTTTTTAATGACCCTACCCTATTTTTACCTTTTCTTGATTATCTCCCCTTGGAAGGTGGCCTGGCCCTTTATTTTAACAATTTAGAATTCCCTTTACCTAAGGATGCTTTGTGCCAACTTTGGTTGAAATTGGCCCAGTGGTTTTTGAGAAGAAGTTAAAAATGTTAAAAGTTTACAGATGGACAGACGGACGGACAGACGGATATATGTAAGGGTTATACTCTTGATGGCATACTATTAAATGTAAATATAGAGAAACTGACCCTGATCGATAATACTGTTTTGATTGATACTCTGTTGTAATGTAAATTCAGGGATAATGACCCTCATCACTCACAGTTTGAATATCTTGATGTGAAATATGGAAACCGACCCTGGTCAGCAACACGGTTTAATACCCCAGTGTAATGTAAATATAGAAACTGACCCTGGTCAGTGACACGGTTTAATACCCCGGTGTGATGTAAATATAGAAACTGCCCCTGGTCAGTGACACGGTTTAATACCCCGGTGTGATGTAAATACAGAAACTGCCCCTGGTCAGTGACATATAGTTTGTGATGTAAATACAGAAACTGCCCCTGGTCAGTGACACGGTTTAATACCCCAGTGTGATGTAAATACAGAAACTGCCCCTGGTCAGTGACATATAGTTTGTGATGTAAATACAGAAACTGCCCCTGGTCAGTGACACGGTTTAATACCCCAGTGTGATGTAAATTCAGAAACTGCCCCTGGTCAGTGACACAGTTTAATACCCTAGAGTGATGTAAATACAGAAACTGCCCCTGGTCAGTGACATATAGTTTGTGATGTAAATACAGAAACTGCCCCTGGTCAGTGACATATAGTTTGTGATGTAAATACAGAAACTGCCCCTGGTCAGTGACACGGTTTAATACCCCGGTGTGATGTAAATACAGAAACTGCCCCTGGTCAGTGACACGGTTTAATACCTCGGTGTGATGTAAATACAGAAACTGCCCCTGGTTAGTGACACTGTTTAATACCCCGGTGTGATGTAAATACAGAAACTGCCCCTGGTCAATGATACAGTTTGATACCCCGGTGTGATACAGAAACTGACCCTGGTTAATGCTGCCCGGTTAATACTCCACACAGTTCCATCCTCGTATTGTACACGACATGTCTTCCCTTGAAACAATATCTGGACAATTGTTCCCAGGTTTTCGACACACTGCAGTATAAGAAAGAAAATATGTTAAGCAATGTCTAAATTCTTAATTAATTGCATATCAAGTACATGTATAACCCCATTTCAGAAAACACAAATTGTCATGATGTCATATGCCATGCATTACATTTCTGTAGGGGTTCGGAATCCTAATCCCTACTAGTACCTATACCGCTATTTCTACTGTACCTATAATTGTCTGCATTTGGATAAAGGCTATTCTTAACTGGGTTAGCAGTCCAAATCCTGCCTTTGGATTTAGGCCATGGTAACCGTAACATGCCAATAAATATGGGTCATTCTGATCAAAGTGCAACCGCTTCCGTCCGGAAATTTAATTAGATATAAAAGTTATTCTGACCTCTTCCATTTTGTCCTCCCATCCACCGTAAACATCATCGTCCTGTAGCCTCCTGAAGTCCTTCAGGGACAAATGTATCCGCACTTTGTCTCCTGGTTTGAGAAGAATCACACCAGGATTGACAACATCTACAGAAAAAAGTCACCATCTCACTCCTAATCATGAATATTCATCTCACTCCTAATCATGAATATTCATCTCACTCCTTATCATGAATATCAACAACATCTACAGAAAAAAGTCATCATCTCACTCCTAATCATGAATATTAACAACATCTAGCTACAGAAAAAAAGTCATCATCTCACTCCTAATCATAAATATTAACAACATCTAGCTACAGAAAAAAAGTCATCATCTCACTCCTAATCATAAATATTAACAACATCTAGCTACAGAAAAAAAGTCATCATCTCACTCCTAATCATGAATATTAACAACATCTACTGAAAAAAGTCATCATTTTTATCCTAATCATGAATATTAACAACATCTACAGAAAAAAACCATCATCTCGCTCCTAATCATGAATATTCATCTTACTCCTAATCATGAATATTCATCTCACTCCTAATCATGAATATTAACAACATCTACAGAAAAAAGCCATCATCTCACTCCTAATCATGAATATCAACAACATCTACAGAAAAAAGCCATCATCTTGCTCCTAATCATGAATATTCATCTTACTCCTAATCATGAATATCAACAACATCTACAGAAAAAAGCCATCATCTCGCTGCTAATCATGAATATTAACAACATCTACAGAAAAAACCCATCATCTCGCTCCTAATCATGAATATTCATCTCACTCCTAATCATGAATATTAACAACATCTACAGAAAAAAGCCATCATCTCACTCCTAAGGCCAATTCAACTTAATTAGTAGATTGTCATCCAGGGTCACCAAAAAGTATGGGGCGGGTGGGAGGATTTTATTTTTTCATTTTTATTTTCTGGGGAAAATATTAAAGACAAACGAGTTGTTTTTTTTCAACAGATGCGCATCATTTAACAGTTTAATGCCAGATGGATATCAATGTATGCTATTTTCACATAGGAATTCCAGGTTAAGTTTTAATTTCAAACAGAAATATACCTCACTTCTTCAACATTTACGCCTGTAAGAACGTGAGAAATTAAGAAAATCATATAGATCTATAAGACTATTTTCTTCACGTGGCTTTTCTCGTCACTATACCGGAAATGTAAACAAGTAGTGTAAATACCGGAGTCAGACATGAAAATTTTCCGGAAATCGCAAAATAAAAAAATTCGGGGCGGGTAAATTTTTGAGGGGCGGGCGGGGATGATAATCTATCAATTAAGTTGAATTGGCCTAATCATGAATATTAACAACATCTACAGAAAAAAACCATCATTTCACTCTTAATCATGAATATTCATGAGACAGATAACCATCATTTCACTCTTATCGCAATTCACCTTTGAATTAGAACGCTTTACCCGATATAGTATTGCGTTGTGAGACGATTGAACAATTTGAATGACATGTTTGATGTAATACAACAAGAGTTTTCATTGGCCGATTATAGCCCGCCCACTTTCTCGAGCGGAGTCAGTGTAGCTGGAGAAATGTACATAGCTCTCTGAAAAGATCCACCTCTAATAAAAACCTTCGATTTACGGGTACGCGGGTCACAAAAAGCTGCGGACGGTTGAGGCCTGAAATCGGTGTATTCTTGTGTTGCTGTATCATAAACTCAATATAAAAAAATCTTAACATATTTTCCTACTATATACTTGTGTCCAAACATACCTTCAAATTTTCATTAAAGCCACACACGGCTCGAAAACTCGCAGCTTCAAATGATTTCGTTTGTTGACGTAGCCATGTTAGGTAGCCGGTCAATTCGAACTCATGCTATTGGTATCTATTCATAAAATCGGTTGTAAGTTGTGTATTCGCTCTTCATTTATTATCAACACGAATAATTGATAGAAATTAAAACATTTTTTGTACCAGTTTTTGTAAAGGTAAAATAAGCTCTTGATTAACGAAAATGCTACATAAGCCCATTAGATGGAGACCGGCCGGCGCGGCCGCTTATGACTAATGAAAGCCGCATTGCCGTGAGTTTAGCTATTTGAATAATTATCATTTAATGGGACTGGGGTGGTATATTATCTAAACTATTTAGCTAAAATATTTGTGGGGTATTAGTACACATCTAGACGCTATTGTGCCAGTATGGAAATGAACCGGGATTCGAATTGACTGGCTACCTAACATGGCTACGTCTACGAACGAAATCATCAAAAGCTGTGATCGAGTTTTGGGGTTTTAATAAATATTTGAAGGTATGTTTGGACACAAGTATAGTAGGAAAATATGTGAGGAATTTTTTTTATATTAAAGCTATGAGACAACAACACAAGAATACAACTTTTTGTCTTTCTTCCTTTGAAGTTTTATTCCATCTAGCATCTGGCCGTCATGTTTTCAAATGCTGACTACTCCCGTATAAGGGAATTTGGGCGGACTTATACATATGGACCAATGAGAGTTTCTGTTGTATTTCGCAATTGTATTACAAACAGATTCAATTGTGTCGTCACACAACACAATACTATATCGGCCAAAGCGTTCTAATTCAAAGGTGAATTGCGATAATCATGAATATTCATGAGACAGATAAGTAATTATAATATATGATTCAAATTCTTCCACAAAGACAAAATGAGATTTGAATGCTTTAAGCTGGCAAAAAATATTCAAATGAGAATAAAATGCTGGATGATTGCTATTTGATAAGGTGTGAAAGCTTTTTAGTGAAAACATAATTAAAACAGTGACTGATTTCGTTAGTAGGATACTTTGCAGTGTAACTTAGCACTGGACAAAAATTACTCACCCACGACAGGAATATGATCTGGGTAATACTTTCCACCGGATGCCGTCTCTTTCATGCGGGTGTAAATAACATCCACACACCCCTCTCCCCCAACTCTGTAATCCTTAGAGGTCGAATCATTCTTCCACTGAACTCTGACACCACCGCGGTGGAACTTTTTATCCCACATCACCACTTCCTGTATCCTCCCAACCTCCCCCTCACCACCTGAGTCAAAAAACCAACCCTCAAGATTATAAACTGAGAATACACTCCAGTCTAATAAATTTCAGCTAACTTTTGAAATAATTTTCATAAACAAATAAAATTTTCAGTATATATTTGCATTTGAAATTTTTTTTTTTTTATAAAACTGTAGTTTTTTTTTAAAGATCTGCCCTAGATAAATCTTAGATATAATAAATAATCAAAATTTTGACTTAAGTCTATTCTCAGCTTATGGTCTTTACCATCAAATTCATTATAAAAACAATTATTATGATTGGAGAAACTTTTCAAGGGCAAGACTAAGGTATGAGAATTTTGGGGTCACATGTGGTCCTCATTTTCACTTAAATTTCAAAATAGATTTAAAAACTGTGAAATCTAATAAAAAATTATTTCAAGACAATTTCAAAAGCCTCAAGTTTAATAGTAAAAATATAAACAAACTTATATTCATGAATATAAGTCTTTAAATTAAGCCACAAGATTATTGCAAATTTGGTCAAATCTAAGGTTTCAGAAGAAAATCATAATTTTTTTTTTAAAATTGACCTACATTTTACTTAGGAAATCATTGAGCACACATAAATGCCTGCGTATCATTCTTATACCGCAGCTAGTACAGGTGTGCAAAATATGTAAGTTTGTACGGTAGGTACATGTGTGCGCTCTACATTTTTTGAAGTAATATAAGCTTTTAGTTTGTCAATTTTGGGTCAAAAATGAGGAAAATAGGAATTTTTAGTAACTTTGTTACCTTTGAATATATCATATTATTATACCTCATATAAAGAATCACTAGTAAAACAGAATCTGATTGGCTGAGAAGGTTAGGTGACCGTCGTGTTTGCCCTGTAACAAAACATCGTGTTCCACCCCTTCGGATATCTCTTGTTTCACTTTCGTGTCCAGTTAAATGAACAAACCCGAGTGTTCCGAATAACACAGACAACAACAAACATGTCCAGTTAAATGAACAAACCCGAGTGTTCCAAATGACGCATGCAACAACAAACACACAGCCTCGTGCATTTCCATAAATTTAACGTCAAGGTAAACGAAGTGTATTGTGACGTCACAATAAGTTCTCGTCATTGTACTTTGATTGTTCGTAAGGCACAAAATATGCGGGTCTCTGATATACATTTAAATCGCTAGGTTTTGGTTGGTAGAAAAAGCAAGCAAGTAAATCAGCATCCATGGAGAATGGAAATACAAAAACTGGTTATTATATCACTAATTCGTTGTTTGTACCTCCTAATACTTTGACAGCGCGGCGTTACTGTTTAGGCAATCTCAGCTACATACAATGTATAGTTGAGCGGACTCCAATTTCAAAGTAATTTTGTAGTCGTGCTTTGTTTCGGTATAATAAACAATTTATTGCATGAATGTTTGGGAGATATCAATATTTATTCACCCAAGAAAAACCATATTGATTTTTCTTGGGTGAATAAATATTCATATCTCCCTCACTATCATGCAATAAATGTATAATATGAGCCGTTCCTAGCAAAAAAGACTCTTATCTTATCAAAAAACGTGATGTCATTTTTTGCATACTTATTACAGTGTATAAAGAAAAAGGTCAAAGTTACCAATCACAAGTTAGTTGTCATCTTTGCTTGATTGTACTATTTTGAGGGATTGTTCTCTATAGTTCACAATTTAGCAATAAGATACTTTTAAAAGGGTGGCCCTTATTGCAAGGAATGGCTCATTGGAAGTTGTCAGTTAAATCTAATACTCATTTTCAGATAGAAATGCTTTGGGTTATTAAATTCATCCATGATTTCTCGCTCACTTTTCTGTTCATCTAATCTTATATCACCTACATGAACTTCACGGTATTTATGAAAATGCTGGTACATTACCATCATCATTCTTCCATTTCCAGTGTGGGCCTCTGATAACTTCTGCCTTTGGGAACAGCCCCTTGACAATTATGGTTTTACTCGTCTTCCTGGGGGGCATATGCACTCTGTCAAGAAGTAAATACAAGCACATTATAATGAAAAGGTTAATTTCAGCTGTATATCTGATGTACAATTCTTTGCCCTTTTAGAAATCATCATTTGTTTGTAGTAAGCTCATGCAGTGATTATGGTGTTAGGCTTGCTGGGATTTTTTTTAGGGTCTATAGGGGGCCGAAATAAGGTCCTAGCTACTCCCAATGCTAAAAACAAATATTTTCCCCAATTATTGCTTTTAAAATTCCCAAACAATGAAAACAAAGAGGGTGTTCTTATTGTTCATAAATCTCCTTCACAGGCCCACAGATCACAATTTTTGCTTCAAAATTGTTAAAGTAAACTTTTTTTTTGGCATCTGCTTGTTTAAATGTGGTAAGCTTTGACCAAAATGTAATTCAGAAGGAGTTCAATTATTCCTTAATGTTCTCCCTATTTCTTTTATCTATGAAGCATTTTTTCCAATTTCAAGCAAATGTCACTATTTTTCCCAATCGCAATTTTTAAGGCCTAGGCCCTTGAAATCACAATGTTAAAAAAAAAACCCTCATAAAAACCATGGTTTGTCAATCTATAGATCATATGGGATGGGGAAGGGTAGTATTTTTTTCTTAATTTTTTCCTACATGTACCTCTCATTTGTCACATACCTTTGACCTAGCTTGAACTTCAGTCTGATTAAAATCAAATCTCTCACTTAATTAAGGATTGATTGATTGATGTTTACCGCCACACTCAACAATTTTTCAGTTATCTGGTGGTTTTTATTGGTGGAATAGAGAACCCATATACAATGTACCTTCTGAAAGCAAACTGGGAAGCTTTCTCACTTACTGGCACGAGCAGGATTCGAACCCGCACTGACAGAGGTGAGAGGCAGTGTGATTTTGAGCACGATTTGCATGAAAATGTTGCAATATATGAGCAACATTGAACTGCGTGTGAAGATAAAGCTTATATCAAACACTATTTCGTAAGTTTCCTTGTTTTAAACACAAAAAATTGATAAATACATCATTGATAATGCAAAGCTTCAGATAAGGTGAGTATCAGCGTAAATACTCATCAAATTTTACCAAATACGCATTTAAGTTGAAAATCATGCGTACAATTACGCATTAGCGAATGTAAATACGCTTTACACTCCCAAAGTAATGCGTATTAGTCCGCGTATTTGTGATACATGTAGTATGATATAAATATGAATTATCTATTCATATGAATTGAGGTTAGCCCAGGGCTTGATCATACATGATATTTAGCACTATGAAATACGTGTTTTGATGACAATCACAATTTTGAAAAATTGGAAGAGTTAACTCAAAACACTATTATATAGGCCTACTTGTTATACTTTCTTTCTTAAAGAGTTAGTGTGCGGTCGAAAGCACAGAAAAAAAACCTTGTATTATCAATCGTGGACGAATGATATACATAATTTGATCATAATCATGTGACTGAGTGTTTCACATATTCAAATTCAACGCATCAATGATAAGTATCAAATTCCCAATGACAATGAATAGTTTTGATAAAAAGAACTGCAAAGGATTTTCCCCGTAAATAGCTGGAGCAGCCTTTTAGTGTAAACTTTAAGTTAAAGTTTAACGGAAAAGGTATCGTTTATCTGGTGACATCTTCTGTGCAAAAGAGCAAAGATAATCAGTAAATTAACAAAATACACTTCTGAATTTTTCTGAAAAGCAAAATACTCATTGATTTGAAAATCAAGGAGTAAATACTCTTTGTGGTGAAAAATCATTTGGAGCTCTGATAATGTCAGTTTCTCTTAGTTCATCTACAGTACTGTTCAAATCCTGCTCGAAATCACACTTTATTATGTTTATATCTTGAGTTGTCATCGTCATCCTTGAAACCTATTTACATAGAATTTACATTTGCATTAAAAGACCAATGATGTCCAAATGACTTAACCATGTGAATATCGTTTCATGAAAATTTCATGTGTCTTACTTTTCCTCTTGTTCTCATGCAAAATACCTGTGTGTTTCAAATTCCATATTAATTTTATGAGAATGATTCAATCATGTGAGCTCCTTTTCCCTGTGTTATCTCAGATCCTTACCGTTCAAATAATATATACCAAATAAAATGTTCTTTTTATACCGATTATTGATAGCAAATTTTGTTATTGAATTCAAATTTTGTTGAACTAAAGTGATTTTCTGTAAACTAAACAGCAACACTTCCAAACACATACATGTATATTACCAAATAAAGCAGACAACTTACTCAGAGACTATAGACAAATACCACGACTACATTGATGAGTCAACTAAAAACACATCTGCTCGCCTTCAGTGTCCGCAGGAAAAACAGACAGAGCAACACGTGCAATACTAGACAACCCTGAACCCGATCCATAAATCCACCCCAAAATTCACTACAGAACTATAATAAACAAAGATTAATAATAGTCTCAGTACTTACGCACGGCAGTGGTCTGTATCGATACGGACAAAACTATGACCTGTATCATGTTGGTCATTCATATAACAGAGATTACAAAGATCATAGTCATCACAATTGGAACACTTCCATCGTATCCCTTTCAGCGGGTGTTCATCACAGGCATCACATGTTACTCCATCATGCTTAATTCCTGCGGAAAGGAATAAACTGCAGGTCAAATATATTCAGAGAAACTCAATTTAGGCCAAAACAAAAATATGTTGGTTTCCACTTTCCCTACCTACCCTAAAAATTTCTGCCGACTCTAACACATTTTTTTTTCCATTCTCACAGATTTTGCAAATGTCATCACTACAACAAGAGTATATTTATTGATTTATTTGAAGTTATTTATTATGCACTAATACTAGACAGATTCCAAAGCACAAAAACAGTTTTTGTTTACAGTAAAGTGAAGAAATGTATCGATTCATCATTTAAATTTTATTTGATTACTAAATAATCACTTTATTGTATGCATAGTAGAATACTAAATCATTAGAAAATTATTCAACCTATAAAATCAACAACAACAAAAAAACCTACCTACTGACCTTTAAAAATTTTCAGGTGAAAGTGAAAACCAACATTTTTTTTTTTTTGGCCTAACCATTACATTTATAGACACCTGAGACAGACATGGTCAAATCATGTACTTATACCCTGTCAATCAAAAACTTACTCATCTAAGAGTTTTATTACTAAACTGGCTTACAGTACAGTGCCTGTTTCCTGATTTGAGTATATCTTACCTGCTGGAGCCGTGTCATACACTCGGAGGTCATACTTCCCATCATGCCCGGCCCTGTATCGTAACTCTCGTCCCGAGTCCCAAATGACTGTTACTTGGTTATCACTAGAACCAGACTTGGGGACAAATATGATAGTCCCCAGGAAGCCTTCCCCATTGTCCTGTTTTTTGGAAGCCCAGTCTGGTCCTCTTACTACTCTGGTTCCCGCTTTTATCTAAAACACGCAGAATTCTACACATGTAACATATGGCATATTAATTATTGATGTGCAAGTTGTTTAAGCAATCAGGATTTCAATTTTTAGTGCTTCTTTTCTGGAAACTTTTTTGTTGCCATTACTTTACAAATGTACATTAATATAAATATCAAATCATCTCAGTCTACTAATCAAAAGCAGGGGTAATCAATGGTGATTATTAGCGAAAATTTAAATTTGGAAAGATGTTACAAAAAAACTTAAAAGTAAAATTATACTTCATTTCATTATCATCCATTGTATTGAATTATATTATTTCATATAATAGACCTACCTAATATCTGGTGCAAACTTTCTGACTAGCTAAATTTCACTTCTGTAGCATGTAGCTATATGAACAAGTTTGAGATGGATGCGATTTTCGTTCTGATGGGTTGATACTTTGATAACATCTTGTGAACTAGCTTTGTTTATGTTCATTTGATCACATAAAAACGGGCCTTAAGAAGAAAATCATTCTCATTTTTCATATGAGCAAGATTAAATCCTAGGCCATCAAATACTTATGCCAATCTGCTACAGATTTGACTTGTTAGCTAGCCTAAGAAATAACTATACCTCGGATCCCTGCAGATAGCAATTACATTTTAAGCAGGAAACAAAATTTTCCTCACAGCTAGACACACTTCTGTCAGATTATCATATTGCCATTTTTTTCTCTAACAGCCCAAGATATCCCGTAAACCACAAGTATAACATGGAGGAGGAAACACTGTTGTATGGAACGCCGTTTCTGCCTTATAGTGTAATTCAGCCTTACGTTATGTCGATACATCTTTATGTTATGTGGTTACATATTTACGTTATGTGGTTACATCATTATGTTATGTCGATATTTCTTTATGTTATGTGGTTATATCATTATGTTATGTGGTTACATCATTACGTTATGTCGATACCTCTTTATGTTATGCGGTTACATCATTTCGTTATGTGGTAACATCATTACGTTATGTCGATATTTCTTTATGTTATGTGGTTATATCATTATGTTATGTGGTTACATCATTATGTTATGTCGATATTTCTTTATGTTATGTGGTTATATCATTATGTTATGTGGTTACATCATTACGTTATGTCGATACCTCTTTATGTTATGTGGTTACATCATTTCGTTATGTGGTAACATCATTACGTTATGTCGATACTTCTTTACGTTATGTGGTTGCATCATTACGTTATGTCGATACCTCTTTATGTTATGTGGTTACATCATTTCGTTATGTGGTTACATCATTATGTTATATCAACATTTCTTTATGTTATGTGGTTATATCATTATGTTATGTGGTTACATCATTACGTTGTGTGGTAACATCATTACGTTATGTCGATACCTCATTATGCTATGTGGTAACATCATTACGTTATGTCGATACTTCTTTATGTTATGTCACATAAAGATAAATCGACATAACGTAATGATGTAACCACATAACATAATGGTGTAACCACATAACATAATGATGTAACCACATAACATAAAGAGGTATCGACATAACGTAAGGCTGATTTACACTATAAGGCAGAAACGGCGTTCCATACTGTTGCTAGCCACGGTTACCGAGTCCTGTAGTACCTACTTACATCGACGTACATTTTTCTAAAATTTCTCACCACCCCACCCCAGTGGTAAGAGGGGAACTCCACCACCTACCCCCCCCCCTTTCATTGCTTCTCATCCCCCTGGAATCTAAATTGCCTACACATCAAAACAGTGTCAGCTATGCCCCTGTCTGCAACACGTATAACTTTTACTAATTCTGGGGGAGTGTAGGTAGTTGCATGTAGAAAAAAGAGTGAAATTTAAGTGCGCAACTAGGTTAAGGGCTTCCATAGTAAAATGTACAATAATCATGGGGTGAAATGACACCTCAAATTCACAGGTATCATTACACTTGTTACGGTTAAACACCGAAACGGTACTACCCATGTGTTGACTGTGACTGAGCAAATGTATACTCAAACTAAACATGCTATAAGTCATCAACATATCAACAGTCATCTGAGCAAATTACCGGGGTTGTCCACATTCCTATGTATATCATACTGTTAATATACAAGACAGAAATTGCTCCCCGTACTTTTCAAATGCATAAATATATCTAGATTATATTTCAGAAAAATTCAGATTGTTTTTTTTATAGCAGATGAACCTGAACTTTGCCACTGTTTCTGTAGTATGAGATTATTTATGTACATGAGGGAATTTTTAAATGCATCAGTCATTCAGATTAGGGGCGATTTCAAGGTCACAATATAATATGAATATCACCTTCGTGCATACTATATATTAAAAATGGAGAATGATTTGATATCATAAAGGAATGATATATATAATCATTTGACAAGATATGTTTCCACGTATACAGTTTATCACTTGACAACAGTAGTAAATAACGACAAAATATCATGACACTTTCCCCGCGATACATCTATCAGAACATGTACGCTGTGACATACTTTTTCATTGTGACGTCATGTTTAACTCAGCTGCGTGGTGCAATACTAATTGTCATAACATAAGAAAGGAATTTAAAAGACAGTCATTTTGCCAGTACATACACTGCACCTTATATTAATCGATTTTACAGTTTCATCGTGCATGCGACCTACATATTTATACTTCCGAATATTTTTGGTCTTTCTTAAAAATGTATTTTTATGTTTTTCATAATAATTTACTTGGGGTGGCATGGTAGAAACCTCTACTATTAATTTGACAGACAAAGTTACCTGTCCCTCATGAACAGGTTAATTGGGAACACTTCCCCTATAATAGCGAGATATTCTCGCTAAAACGCGATTATCCCTCTCTAGCGAGAGTAAATATATCCTGTACAACCGAGAAAAACACCCGTGGAGTACATCTCTTCGTGTTTCATGTGAAAAGAAAAAAAAGTGCAAAAATGTCTGATACTTCTGCAAATATATTAATCAAAACAAAAACACCCATGATGTGTATTGGATTTCAGACTGCTTCTCTTTTACCCAGCAACTTTGATATGAAATTTCTTGACTAGATTGTCAATTCCATAGAAACAATTCACATCATGTTGAGTGTGTGTCGCACTTATTCAGCGTTGCACAGGATTTGCCATTATTTTCAATAAAGTCACCAAAACACCTGTTTACGGTAATGTTTATTTCTCGCTAAAGAGGGATAATCGCATTTTAGCGAGAATATCTCGCTATAGGGGAAGTGTTCCCAACCTGATGAATGTGACCGATTAAAGCACGTACGTCACTCAATCACCGTGACATAGTATAAGGGAACTATATACGTGTAATCATAGATATCTATAAAAAATTCCCTTTTTCTCCAGTCCTTCGTAGATTCAGCAATAGGTATAATGCCGCCTTCTCTCAAGTTGATAAAAGAATGTCAAGAATGAAACCGAAAGTAGAAACGAATATCCGATATTTTTGAAACATTCCCATGCCATAGAGCGAGTACATTGTTTCATATACAGTTACCTATAATTTCAAAATCTTACCGACGTCATCCTCTGTGCCGTCAATCGACTGGTCTAATTTAACAAGGAAATTTACATTACTGCTTACAGCTACAGGTCTTCGCCATAGTCAGCTCTGCTAAAAGCGGTCAATCTCTACCCAGAGTTATCGTTCCCGCTACGCTCCACTAATACCTCTGTCAACGTCTAAAAAGTTATATCAAAACATACAAAAACTAACTTAGCATATCGAACTGTAATGATAATATCTGAGCAAATCAAACACTTCTCTGATTTTTTTTAAAATCAGAAGATGGTAAATATGAGACACCTGAGCGAATTAGAAGGTTTATATAAATATTCATTCATTCAATAATACTAGTATAATCATGGAATTCGTTGTTTTTGTGAACCTACTTAAAGATTTAAAGCATAAAACTTAAACTTATAAAATTATTATCCATGATGCTATAGGTATAGGTAAGTTTTGCCAAGAATCTTGACATTTAGACGTTGACAGAGGTGTTGTAGCGCAGCGTAATGTGCCCTCTGGTGAGAGATTGAAAAGCGGTAGAGAGGCCATATAAACCGATAGTTGGTAAAATGGGTAGTAAAAACCGGGCCGGGCCGGGCCGGGTCAGATCACCTTCGTAATCCGCATTTTTTAGTTTTCTTCGTTGATACGTCATTGTTTCTTTTGAAACTTACGGAATATATTCTCAATGATACATTTAGTCTTCGCCACAAATTTTAGCACATAATATTACCTATAGGTAAGGAATTCAATGATTGTATGAAATATATGGTTGGTAAAATGGGTAGCGAGACCAAAACACATATTATTGCATATTTTCTGTATAATATGCATCACTGCTGAAAACCTAGAATTTTTTCAATTCACATAGAGTTGAATTTGATACTTAATGCATTATTTGACCATTTAAATGCCTTTTATTTTAATTATCGGCGATTTTTCCAAACCCGGGCCAAAAGGAAACCGGATGCGTTCGACTCGGGCCGGCGTTATTTATTCCGATTTAATTGCTAATGCTTTGATTAATTAACCAATAATAATGGTCCTAAAAATATTACCGACTGATAAATTATGCCTACTTTATGAATATTTAAACTGGATAGAGTTTAAAGAGGATTATATGGAGAGCAATTAATTACTATGTATACCCTGATTAAAATAAAAAAAAATAAAAAGTCGTAATTTATTAAAAATTAAAAACATTTTAACCATAATAATTATGATCTGTATAATAATGACTTAAAATGTTGTATTTATAGTGCTAGTATTCATTTCTTCCATTAATAAAAGATATAATTTTAAAACATCTTAAAACGTCAAGATATGAAGTGTACATATTCATAATATAAAATTATGGTATTATATTTCTAATTTTTAAATGAAACAATTAAAAACACAGTATATGTACATACATTTTATTTTCAAAATGGCACTCAAGTAAGTCTGCATATGCTTGTTAAATTTTAAGTTAAATTTGAGGATCATGAAAATTGCAATTTTGGTAGGCCTTCCTGCTCTACATCACTATGCATTTAGTTGTGGTGGTAGAGAAGAAGATTGTTGAAAATTATTCAATTTTGTGGCAGTTTTTGCCCTGCTTTTAAGGCTCAAGGGATGTAGGAGTCCTGAAATTTACCATTTATGCCCCCTTTGTCCCAAAGATGCTTCATATCAAATTTTAAAGGAATTGGAATGATCATACTTATCAAGAAGTTAAAAATGTTCAATTGTTAACGCACGATGACAGACGACAAGCAATTGCAATGTCACCCGAGACTTTCTAAATCGTAGAAATGACTTTCTAAATCGCAGAAACGACATTCTAAATCGTAGAAACGACTTTTTAAACCGTTTCTACGATTTCCTGAATCGTAGAAACGACTTTCTAAATCGTAGAAATGACTTTCTAAATCGTAGAGACGACTCTTTAAATCGTTTCTACGATTTTCTAAATCGTAGAAACTACTTTCTAAATCATAAAGACGACTCTTTAAATCGTTTCTACGATTTTCTAAATCGTAGAAAGGACTTTCTAAATCGTAGAAACGACTTTTTACATCGTTTTTACCATTTAATAAATCGTAGAAACGATTATTTTTATTTTTTCTGCTAGGTTAAATTGGCACGAATTTCATACGCCGCCGTAAGTAACTTAATAGTTAGGTTAAAATTTAAATTAAAAAGATGGTTCTTATGAATATACCTCCAAGTGGTAAGAACCGTGCAATGTCTCGTTTCATGAGATCGTGCACGTGATAGCTAACATTCTCATTTTATTCGGAATTTTAATATCTGGCCCGGGTTACCGTATCCGGTTTCCTTTTGGCCCGGGTTTTAATAAATCGTGAATATTAAATATATAAGACTCGCATAACAAGTGCTACAGCATTTTGGTGATAAATTATCATAATATTTATCTAAATCATGTGTAGTTTCATTGTTGTGTCACATAATTCAATCGTAATCGCAGAAAAATGTGTATTTTTCCTCGCTACCCATTTTACCAACCTGAAATAAACAAACGTTGATATTTTCACAGTGAATCAACATTATGTCGTAATTTTTGTAGCGAAGAGCCAATGTATCATCCAGATTATGATTAAGAAGTTTTACACCAAACGAAAATAAAATAACGAAGAAAACTTAAAAATTCGGATTACGAAGGTGATCTGACCCGGCCCGGCCCGGTTTTTACTACCCATTTTACCAACTCTCAAGGCGCCCCCCAGGTCCCCTGCGTCATAAAGTGGCGCCCCCCGTTAATCATCCCTTATGAATATTTATTACTTTACTTTCGATTTGAATTACACGTGGGTCATATATTGTTCGAGCCGTTGGTCATTTCCAGTGCTTTATACAAATATCTATTGACACATACACAATTACAGTAATTGATAAAGGCCCAACATATATCAAAAATACAAAAGAAATAAGGACTCTGTTTGGAGGTGATACTTAAATGTACCCTAGGTTACATGCTATATATTTCTATACTAGAAGTTACAGAAAGGGTACAGAACAAATCATATGGAAAATGAAAGTAAGAAATATCTGTAACCCATGGCTGGAGGATTTAAGGGGGTTGCGCAGCCGGCGCGCCCCTAAAATTTTCAAATTGAAGGTAAATCGTGGTATCTTGTTTAGAAAAATGTACTAAACGATAAAAGAAGCAATGATTTCTTCCACTCCCGGAGAAATAATTAAATGACAAAATCTTTTAATTTCTAGAATTACTTAATTTTTTCCCAAAACTCTTAAAATTTGCGTCATTTTATTAATTTCACCTTTTTAAAAATGATAGAAAATAGTATAAATGACTAAATAAGAAGACATGATATTTTGACAAGCTCTATATAAATCTGTAAAATTCAGGAGCTTCCGGGGGCGTCGCCCCCTGGGGCCCCACCAGGGCTTCGCCCTGGACCCATTGGAGGTCTCAAGGCGGCCCCAAGGTCCCCTGCGTCATAAAGTGGCGCCCCCCGTTAACCACAATTCCTGGATCCGCCTCTTGTATATGTAACCTATATTAAGCACATCGTTTAAAGTCAAAATAACATGATATAATTCTAGTTTTGGTGAATTATAAATTTTTGCAGATTTCTTCTTGTGATATATATCCTTATTTATTTGTCCTCGTATCTATATTCTTCAGATCCGACATTTTGAACGTGTGTTAGTGCTCTCTCTCTCTCTCTCTCTCTCTCTCTCTCTCTCTCTCTCTCTCTCTCTCTCTCTCTCTCTCCAAATAAAAATATTTAAGGGGAAAACAGTAAGACTTGTTTGATATTCAAGTTTTCACCAAGACTCAAACTGAAAAGTCATATTCTAATTAATTAAGCAGCAGCATGCGTAATTTTCATTCGAAAATATTGGTGACATTAGATATATACAAAAAAGGAAAGAAAAAAAAAACCTCAGAAGCACAAACAAATTAAGAAATCATTGATAAATGTGATTTTGTGAGGGGGTTAGGGGGTTGGGTGGGGTGGGGGTATCGCCGATTAAAGGGACTGATTCACGATTTTCCTCCAAATTTTGTTTTTCATTTTACATCATCAAAACCTATACAGTCTGATATGTTTAGAAGGTTTCCCCAAAAAATTAAGGTTATTTATCATGACGGAACTCATTATAAAGAGTTTATTATTTGTTTTGAAAACAAAGATTGAGGTGTGTTATTGTTTACGGGGTTTTCAAAATAAATGGATATTGGTCCAAGTTCATTACATATATCACATCTCAAGTATACTTTAGGTAAAATGTGTTAATTAAAAGTTAAAATTTGTGATTGTACAAATTGATTATGCTTTAAACTATAAAATTAACATTTCACTGGTTTGTTTATTTACATAAAAAGACTCGAGTCTTTGTTTACATATCAGACGGTCCAAATTTTGGTTGTCAACATTAAATGAGCTATATATTTTTAATTTCTAACACCACAAATGAAAAACATTTCTTTAGAAAAACGTGAACAAGTCCCTTTAAGGCGTCACCCCCCCCCCCCCCCCCCCTTTTGTTCCGTCGTCTACGTAAGTAGTATAATTATTGGTCCTGAATATTTAAATTACTAGTTGACGCAAGGTGGCCTTGTAGATCCTGTCTACTGGTAATATAGCAGGCAAACGGTCACGCGGTGTCTTAATGAATCATATCCGGTACATTTGGGCCCATAACATATGCATACCTTCCATGCATGATTAAGACATTTAGATTGATAAGACTTTGAAAATGTTGATAATATTTGTGGATTTTTTCATGTTGCCAGGAAGAATAATTTTCGCAAGACTGATGCTGCTTTCATTTCATATTTTGTGACGTGAATGACATCTTGATTTTCATCCACCTAGACCAATACCATGTGTAAAAAAAAAATAAAGAAGATGCAAGATGCTACATTTCCAGAATCAACTCAGTGGCCGGATAGTGTTATTGGTTAACAAGATGTGTATGTGTGTGCGCGGTGGGGGGGGGGGGGGAGAGGAGTGGGGGGGGGGAGGGGGGAGAGGAGTGGGGGGGGGGTCGAAGGAGGAGTTGACTTCTCAGTTGTCTAAAATTCTTGACAAGCAACTAGCAATAAAAACATATCAAAAAGGAGTAGGGGTCAACCAAAATATCATTTCAGTGTAACCAGTTATCACAGTTTTATTAACTAAATGGTTAACTCCATGGAAAATTAACATGTCAGTGAAATAAACAAAACGAGATGCCTGGTTCAAATTATATAAGGCTTTGTAAATGTGGAGAAAGCTTAGGATCAGAGTGATTTATTGTACTACATTAAATATGGAACACACCATTTCTGTGTTCGGTAAACATATGACTTTATATTACGATCTCAAATGTCTTCCGAAATAAATAGGAAGTATTGTGGACATAGTCTAAGATATGAAGTATATCCAACAAGTACATAGTTAAAATTGTCACACTTGTTAAAATAATGGAGAATTAACATTGTCAAAACAGGAAGATGGGGTGCGGGCAACGCATGCCCCGATAGGTTTTACGTGTCTGCAAACATAAACCGAAAGTGTAAGAGGAAGGTGGCAGGAAACACGTCGGTGGTTACTGGTTGGAGCGTTCACTTCCTGACCGGGAAGTCATGACCTCAAGTCCCTTTCATTTGGCCGCGTCAAAATAGGTATCGACTGCTCCTTTGCCAAATGATGCTCGACATTTACAATATCAAAAACAAGGTCCCGTGTCACAGCAGGCGTTAGCGATTTATTCTCTTTAGAGAAGTCTGTTATTTAGAAGTGGACACGCATGGTCTATTTTATGCTATGTCTGTCCACCTTATAGCGTTAACAAGTACAACAAACAACTCGTTCTACTGCGGTCATGGACGCCATTAAAGCATATAAGAATAGGTGAAGTGCCTTCTGCTGCTGGCGTCTAAATTTGAGTTCTTGAAATTCGTAACGTGACGTCCGTTTCACTAATGAATTAGCAAACATATACGGTCGGATAATTTCTTAACATGCCGTCGCGCTGTCAACCTAACACACTGTCGCGCTATCGCGCTAATACACAACACGCCGTCGCGCTAACACACAACACGCCGTCGTGATTCGGCACAGTCAGTCGCGTTCAATTGTGTATTAGCGTGACAGCGTGTTAGCTTGACAACACGACGGCATGTCGTGTATTAGAGTGATAGCGAGACGGCGTATTTTGTGTTAGCGTGATAGCGCGACGGTGTGTTTTGTGTTAGCGTGATAGCGCGACGGCGTGTGTTGTGTTAACGTGATAGCGCGACGGCGTGTTTTGTGTTAGCGTGATAGCGCGACGGCGTGTGTTGTGTTAACGTGATAGCGCGACGGCGTGTTTTGTGTTAGCTTGATAACACGACGGCGTGTTTTGTGTTTGTGTGATTGCGCGATGACGTGTCGTGTATTAGAGTGATAGCGCGACGGCGTGTTTTGTGATAGCGCAATGGCGCGTTAGCACAACAGCGCGACGGCATGTAGTGTACTGGCGCGACGACGTATAGTGTGTTAGCGTGATAGCGCGTTTTAAGAAACGCTCTATTATAAGCTTTAGCACATGGCCCTATCCGGACACCATACACTTTACATTTCCTGGAATTATTTGGGAGAATCCATAACATCAGTATACAGATTTCATTCATGGTCAGGATACATGTAGCATATGTAGCAAAACACGCCATCTAATTAAGGTTTTTGATTACTGTTTGCTTTAATTATTTCACCTAAAATTTTACTTTGAAATCTATGGAAAAAGCATATTTTATTAAAATATTTTTACGAGAAATTATGTTTTCATACAAATTTCTTGGTATAAAAAGTTACATACAATTTTTCTTTACCCAACATACTCATAGGCAATTTGCGTCGCTTGGGTAGAATTTTGCTATTAGAGAGTACTCCTGTGAACATACTCTTAGAAAATTAGATTTTTCTTATTTTTACCAAGGGCAGATAAATCTTTTTAAAAAAAGCCTAAAGTGCAAAAAAGGTCAGTTGCTGATCCCGTGCCAGTCACCTTCACTTTCATTATTATTTAACAATAAACCTTTAATTCATTTATTTTGATTGAATTCATTCAAAATTGTTCGTTATCCTTTCGTTATACATTGCATGAATACCTTAAAAGCTATTTTCGAATGCTACACGCAGGAAGAAGAGATTTAAAAGTATACATATTAACTTCACGTGAAAACACGATAAAATCGGAGGTTTGAGAGGAAAAAAATAAAATAAAAATAAAATAAAAAATAAAAGGAGGGGCTTAAACAATTTTCATCTCTTTCATATTTTCACATTCCCATCATATTCTCGCAAATACAATGTGGAATGCCCAAGCCGTTCCAGTATCGATACCCCTCCCCCTTTTCCATCCTTTACAGGTAATAAAGACAATTAATCTTAGCATTTTGCAATGAACGTATGAAATGCGAATATTTCGTACTCTACAAGTACCAACATGCAGGTCTATTTGTAGGGATATACACAATTTAGAATCTACATTCATTTAAGTCAAAAAATAAAATCCAATACTCAAACTTTTATCTATAGCGCTTTCGCCCTGCGGGCTCGTCAGTAGATTTTTAAACAATGTATATATATATATATATATATATATATATATATATATATATATATATATATATAATACACATCTGCGATCATTTCATTAAAATAAACGTTAATCAAATACAATGACCGTTTATCTTTCAAAATAATCTATACCAAACAAACTGAGTCATAGACGCGGGTGTTGCTAAAACGCGGAACGGAAAACGAAATGGAAAACCAAAAAATATGTAATACAAGTCTATATTATATGACAAGGTAGGCGTATTATAAAATCAAATGGTTTATTATGAACAAGAGAAGCAGAAATTTTATTCTTGTGAATTACAGAGAGAACGGGGAATTCATCCTCAGGTTCCACGGTTTGATATGATATAAAGAATAAGTTCTTATGAAGAAAACACTGGTGGGTACCATCCCCTTTTCCCGGCTCAGTAATTTTCTGCGCCCCCCCCCCCCTTTCCACCTGCTTGTGACAGTATGTTGTTTCACGAACGAAAACATTAAATATCAAAACAAAACCTGAATACCGAAAAAGATGAGAATAAAGATTTATCGTTTCAAATATCATTCTTTTTTCTGGTTACCACCTAAACAAATGGTTTTAAAAGCCTACCCAATTAATCGGAGGTTTTTGCCCCCCCCCCCCCTCCCCAAGAAAAACCAGCACTATAAAAGATGAATAATTTTCTCAACAATTATCCCCAAACATAGCCTTTTTTCAAATAACCTTGCGTTCAATTACACTAAATATTTTAAAGCTTATTGAACTTGAATTTGATTATATTTCTTTACTTGTTATACATACAGTAGTGGATCTAGAGGGGGATTACAGGGGTTGCTCGAATATTTTGTTTTAAGAAAAACGTCTTTTTGCCATTTTGGGGTTTTCACCCCACCCCACCCCTCTTTCCTTGTAGGAAAAGGTACAAACTTGATTCACAACGCCACGTCTTTGAAACTTTTCTTGATCCACAACTGACATATGTATCATATCAAATTTTAAACAAACGAGTCCGGTGTGTAAAAATGATTTGCCTCATTTGTGGTCGATTGATGTAAAGTGAAAGTCGTACATTTGTCGGTACCCCGTGTTAAAGCCAATGAGATACTCTGGGGAAACACACGATTGAAACAGAATTCTTGTAAACTATAAGGTAAAGTTTATAACCCTGTCAGATTTATATAATAATGTATGAAATAGCTAAAATACCATAACAAAGAATTGATGCAGAAAGTATTTACGGTGGGTTAAACATTTGCTCTGTAGATCGTTAAATTCTGCATTAATGTTTTATGCTGAAATTTTATCTATTCTTAGTGATACAGTCATCAATGATCTTATAATTCTATGACCCCCCCCCTTTTTTTATTATACCGGTAGAAGGCCAATCTCTAAAGTTTACAAAAAGCGTGAAACGATTACATGAATCGAAAGAGGGATGTGATAGACTGGGAATTCACACATTTCAGACAAATTATTGCCACCAAAAAAAAAAAATTATCAAAAAAAGGGGAGGATAGTAATATCCATACTTCCAGTGCCTTTGTAAGCAACGTCTGCAGAACGATTTGAATGTATTTTCTCTTTATTCTTTGCATATATATAGAAATATTGATATATTTTGTAAATTTTCTGAAATATCATGACACTAAGCCTAATACACGCACAATGTACATATTTTCAAATTTTTATAATTGTATCGTCTATAAATTAGCAAATACATGTATATCTATTGAATATACTTTGGAATATCAATTATTCATTTCATGTACGCATTATATATTTTTTTTGGGAGGGGGGGGGGGGTATATAGCAAGCACTAATTGCGCAATGTATGCACTTTCTATTTTCATTAAATAATATACTACTATTATGGCATAGGAAATTTTAATTAAGTAATTATATGATATGAAATGAATTTACGTCTAAAACAAGTAATAATTCAATAGTTGCTCTCTTCAACTGAATTATTGACATAATGCGCGCATTCATTTATTTGATGTAGACCTATATAAAAGCAAAAAATAAAAATAAATAAATGAAATAAAAATAATGCATTGCGTAAAATAATTGAATATTGATATAATATGTAATATGACATCTCCATTTTTGTATGAGTTAATGTGCATTAATTAATGCATGCATATATATGTAGATAAAATTTACACTACGTTATATTAAAGAAATGAGGGAAAACATGATTTGTATATATGTGATTCATTAACCTTGCCCAAGTCTCTGTATTATATATTAATAATCAGCGCTCTCTTTATCCATGTTAAGTGACATTTTATTTTAACTATGGTAGAGAGCAGATAAAGAAAACACAGTAAAATTTGGACGAAATGAGAAAGTGATAAAACAACATAGATACTTGAGGAAGTCTAGTCATGATTTCCCCTTCCGTTTTCCGTTCCATGTTTTATATAACACCCGTCATTAACTGACGTAAAAATATCAATATATCAAATTTCCGAAAATTCTACTTTCGTTTTCGTTATGTGGGCGATGGGTTTCTAACAGGGTAAGCAAAACATCTCGTATGTTTTGATTTTTGTTTTAAAACATAGCTTACTGATATATAATCAAAAACACTGACTTCTTACAGAAATTAGTATACACAAAGTTAAACTACTGCTATAATATACAGAGGTCTACTTGTTGTACAAGTTCCTCCAACTGGCCATTGCCAGTAGCAGCTCTGTGTATCACATACGCCACACACACTTTTATTTGAATCCTTTAAAATTATTTGATATATGTTTATTTAATCTACAGTAAATCAGAGCTGTGTCAATGGTTATATCCATGCCTGTATCAAGCTTTCAGACTGTCTGCATTATGGGCGTAGCTAAAACGCGGAAAACTGAACGGAAAACTAATTTTCCTGATGTAATATAACGCAGTCTGTCTTTATGCGTGCGGTAATTAATATCAGTGCACATTAGCTCATATCAACAGTTGATCGATGGATATGTCATGTTAATTACTTAAGATATCAGTATTCAAAATATTTTACGCAGTGTTAATTTGGCAGGAAACATGTTAATGAAGTCGAAGAGAGCAACAATTAAATTATTACCCTAAACTGTATTAGATGTAAATATATTTCATATAATATGATTAATTCATTCAAATCCTCCTTTCTTTATATTAAAATTAAAAACGACTTTGGACATTATATATAAATTAGTAAAATAATTGCAATAATTAGTTCTTATTTCATATATTATGAAATAAAGCATGGAGGGATCTTTATCGTGCCACACCTGCTGTGACACGGGGCCTCGGTATTAGCGGTCTCATCCGAAGGACCGCCCCATTTAGTCGCCTTCTACGACAAGCAAGGGGTACTGAGGAATATAGCATCCGACATGCTGACCTAAACGCTTTGTCGCTAGCCGCGGTTACCGAGTCAGTAGTACCTACCTGCCTCAAGCGGAGACAATAGGCGTGATTAGTTGATTGATTGATGTTTTCCGCCACACTCAACAATTTTTTCAGTTATCTGGTGGCGCCCAGTTTTTATTGGTGGAAGAGAGAACCCAGATACAATGTACCTGGGAAGAGACCACCGACTTTCCGAATGTAAACTGGGAAACTTTCTTACTTACCGGCGCGAGCGGGATTCGAACGCGCGCCGACAGAGGTGAGAGGCCGTGTGATTTTGAGCACGATGCTCTAACCACTCAGCCATGGAGGCTCTTGATAGGCGTGGCTTGCGACGATGACCTAAACGAGACTGTAGAAACCCCAATAACATAAATTTTTTGTCAGTAGCTTACCGCGAGTTAAAATTGATCATACTCAGACCATGCACTTGCGTATCGAATAAGTTGAGAGACATTTACACCACATGCAGGGGCTATCTTTTTCCAGTGTTTTTGCTTTTGATACCATTATTTAGGGTATTCCGAACCAGTTTTTACATCTTAACTGCAAACACTGAAACCAACAGGTTTTTAATTCTTAGTTTGGTATGAGGAAACATATCTGCGATACGAATCGAGTATATTTTTCTTTTTAAAAGCGACCTTGGCGAGGGTTATCTTATATTCATACCACAGTTACAGAGTGATTGCGGGTCACTTCCGTAAATTTCGAATCACCAGGTAAACAGGTGAAAAAGAGAACGGCCAGAAAAGAACATCGTATCAATTAATTAAATTAGTTAGTGTTATTTTACTTATTTACCACAATTTCTTATTTACTTGACGCGTGTTCTTAATTAAAAAAAAATTAAATTATGGTATAACTTTTGTTATTAAACTTACCATTATAGGTGAGATTGACAAAGGATTTAAACTACTAGTTTAAAGACATCAATAGCCTCGCGTGAGTTGTACCTTTTGTGTAATCTCAAGCACTGCTGCCGCCTTGTATACACACACTGCTGGGGGAAAATCATTCATTGAAATTACCAACAAAATAATTTTTTTAAAAATCATTCAACTGCCAATGCCGTCCTTTTAATATAATTGTTCAAAAAGAATTTTTTTAAAACAGTTATCTAGGCCTATAGATAGTCATTTGTGCTAATTGTATGTTGCAATATATCAATGTTTTTGTCAATTTGGATACTTTTTTTTAATATACAGATGTTCTATCAATCAGACTCTTTCACTTACAAAAATTCTGTTTTCTCTGCGACATGCAAATGTTGCCTTCAAAGCGCAGGGTTTTGACACAATCTGAGCAGACTGGTATATATAGAGAGCTCATGGACTATTATACCATACACAAGTCGACGAAACTAGATAGCTGATTTTGAAGAAACGTGTCAAGGTCAAAAATTGTAATGCAGTGCATCTAAGCTTAATTTCATTGATGGGTACCTTGGACTTTGACCCACTATTCAAAAACTTTAACTTGGGCTATATCTTTTGAACCAAGGGGAATAAGGCTTTGATATTTCACATATAGATGCCTCTGAAGAGACATTTGTTTTGGTGGAAGACATTTGACCTAATGATCTTTGCCATGAAATTTGACCTACTGTTCAAAAACTTTAACCTTGGTTA
Source organism: Ostrea edulis (assembly GCF_947568905.1). Classification (NCBI taxonomy): domain Eukaryota; kingdom Metazoa; phylum Mollusca; class Bivalvia; order Ostreida; family Ostreidae; genus Ostrea; species Ostrea edulis. Next base: position 16,485,909 of record NC_079173.1, on the reverse strand, counting down.
TATCTTTTGAACCTGCCAGAGTGATAGGGTTTTGATGTTTCAAATATAGATGCCTCATTAGAAGAAATTTATTTTGTTACCAGAACTATTGACTTTGGACTTTAAGTATTTGACCTATTTTTCAAAAACATTAACCTTGGCAATATCTTTTGAATCAAGGGGAAAGGGATTTGATATTTCACATCTAGATGCCTTATGAAAAGGCCTTTAATATGGTATCAAAACTTTTGACCTAGTAACTTTGACTTTGACCTATTTTTCAAAAACTTTAACCTTTTGAACTAAAGGGATAGGTTAAGTAGAGTCAATCATTGCTTCCCAGCAAGCTATGTTGTCTTTTGACAACTCTTGTTGTTAAAGGTATTCACACACACCCCCCAAAAAAAACCCAGAGGAGGGGGACGTAATCCCCCCTAGTTCTGATCTGTGATAATACCATATTTACCTCCATACTTTGTGACTAATATAATCCTGTCATTTCTTTATTGCTTCCGAAATCGTTGATCGTCCTACAAAAACAGTAATCAGGTCGCACATGAGTAGGGTAATTGAGCAGCAGAAGACTGTATATAATATGAAAAGAGATAAAAATTAGACCACCAATAGGAACAATAACTCTATCTTATGAAGAAGAAAAACATATCAAAATTGATATTCTATGAAATATACCTGACATACCAGGGTTTTTCTCAACATGATAAAACATGTAATATTCGATCTTTACAGATTATTTACATTAGAGTGAAGTTATGGCCTCTTCTGATCTTGAAGAACATGTTGGGAAACATCCCTGGGAATACTGCAGTCTGCTTGACGATCATCCACTGGTAAAGTAATAAAACACCGTAGATACACTTACCTTAAATTATTTCGTTATTGATAACGAAATTGTTTGTTGTGTGTAATGGAAACGATGTACATTTATTTTCTGGGCGGTTTTGAACTCCCTAGGTGCAGGAATGGATACAGCAAAGACGACTTACAACACTCAGGGGCATTCCCATAACACCCAACACTCGGGGGGCATTCCCATAACACCCAACACTCAGGAGGCATTCCCATAACACCCAACACTCAGGGGACATTCCCATAACAGCCAACACTCAGGGGGGCATTCCCATAACAGCCAACACTCAGGGGGATTCCCATAACACCCAACACTCAGGGGGATTCCCATAACACTCAACACTCAGGGGGATTCCCATAACACCCAACACTCAGGGGGATTCCCATAACACTCAACACTCAGGGGGATTCCCATAACACCCAACACTCAGGGGACATTCCCATAACAGCCAACCACGCAGGGGCATTCCCATAACAGCCAACACTCAGGGGACATTCCCATAACAGCCAACCACGCAGGGGCATTCCCATAACACCCAACACTCAGGGGACATTCCCATAACACCCAACACTCAGGGGGATTCCCATAACACCCAACACTCAGTGGACATTCCCATAACAGCCAACCACGCAGGGGCATTCCCATAACACCCAACACTCAGGGGACATTCCCATAACAGCCAACCACGCAGGGGCATTCCCATAACACTCAACACTCAGGGGGACATTCCCATAACACCCAACACTCGGGGGGATTCCCATAACACCCAACACTCGGGGGGCATTACCATAACACCCAACACTCGGGGGGGGGGGCATTCCCATAACACCCAACACTCGGGGGGGGGGGGCATTCCCATAACACCCAACACTCAGGTGATATTCCCATATTCCCATAACACCCAACAACTATTAAAGTTTGTTTTGTGTCTCTAGGGACTATAGAACCCATTGAAGGCTGTACACTATAATTGATTTAGTGCTTGTAGCTTTACAATGAGAGGGAACAATTGTTTCTCTAGAGAGCTATTAATCCTTTTGGCTTTTTCATTTGTGAATAATAGACACAGTATTACATGTATCGATTGATTTAGAGCGTTAGAATTACATGGATGTACTTTTCATTCATTTGATTTTGTTTTTGTTTTTGAGATACATGTGTTTTCAATTGATTAGAGAGCGGTACATTATGAAAACTGTTCATGACGCGTCCCTTAATAATTGATTTCATCTGCCCAACGTTCATAAAAACTGGGAAATGATTGAGAATGTTAGTATAATGCTGTCTGACGTGTTTCATACCAAATGTTGGACCATTCTTTAAATGCTGATTTTGACTACGGATTACTCTGTTTACCTGATCAAGATATGATCACATTGGGTATATTAAAGAAAACATGCAACTATTTTGTTTATTGACATTTTTCTACATTTTTACGAATTTTAATATTTTGTCACTTGGAGGGGTTTTATTACAAGATTTATTTCTATGTACATCAGGTAAACTAAAGTTGATATTGAAAAATGGGGAAACGTTACTTCAATGAAAGGTGAAGATAACAAACAGTGATCAATATATTATGGTTATTATTTATATTATTTCACAAATCATATGCTTTGACAGACAAAATGATGTCATTGGTCATTAAATCAATTAATATAGTATTAGATAATATGAGCACAAATGTCTAAAAAAAATATTGCGTCTTTAATGTATAGAGTATCTGACTATAAAGGGTGAGGATTGCTACATACAATCTATAGCATTGCTTTAATTATTTGACAATGTTACGTTATCTTCGAACCTTGTATTTTATTCCTTCACTAAAGAGAGGGAAGTTAGAGAAATTCGGCCACGTTTTATTGTAAGTTTTGTTTGTGTATAATATTGTTTTACGTCACAGGTGAGAATAAAGACAGCACCTGCTTAAGGTGAAGTGCCAGATATTTTCACTCATGCATAGCACACAAGATCGTAGCAATCAGGGTTATTTATTGTGCCAATGCCTACTGTATAATAGACCATATCCAAAAGACACTTGTATACTGCAAATGCTTGTCGATGGAGGGTGGATGTGTGATGGGGATCAAAATAGGAACCCCAAATGGTTGATCCAGGTTTGTTGTGTCGATCAACATTAGTTTTTAACATAATGCTTCAATTTTCTATTGGCAGGTTAAAGAGCTGTTTGACAGACGTCATGATTATCCAGACTTACCTGTGAAGTTCACCGTCGGTTTGTTTTCAGAGGTTGAATCGGATATCAAAACAGAACCAACAGAGATCGAGATCGGGAAAGAAAATTTGACTTTATCAGGAAACGTATTCAAGATAGATTGGGTCAGATACATGGTACCCCGTGTAACAGACAACATACTATCAATTTTGATTTCAGTCCGAAACAGTGATGAAACTCCATACTCGTTTTTTTACACTGTTAAACCGAGCGATGGCTATGAAGCAGTGTCTATACTGAATCTTATCAGAAAATCTTTGTTTGATAAGGCAACTTCTGAAGCACAATGTGATCCCAAAATGGCTGTGAAGGCTATAGATTTTAATCGAGTGCTATTCAGCGACAACCTAGAGTGCTCCGTGACGTCACAACCTAATGCTAAAGAATTTTACGTCGTGATTGATCAGGAATGCATGTGTTTCTTTTTCAAACAGTATGATTCTGCACCTTGCACAGTACTCTTCTTCTGGAAGGAAAGAGGAAATGACGTCATCGAACGTGTCATGATGATAAACGATACGCGGGAAATAAGATTTGAAAGTGAGAGTTCCAATGTTTTAGTTAAGGTAAGTTAGATGGCACCGTATTTTTTAAAAATATATTGATTTTGTTACAGAGGTTTAAGTTGATGTGGGGCCCGGATTAAAAATTGTACCTGGAACCTTCGGGTTGGGAAGCGAACACTCAAAGCATGATGCTTCCATTACCAGTGAGAAGCAAACCACTTAATAAAATTGGTGTATGAATGTTAAATGCGATTTGTTTTCAATAATAAAAATCGTTTTTATTCAATGGATTGGTTGATTAAATGATAAGATTAAAAAAAAAAAAAGTATTCATTTAGAGCATGAAATTGGCATCTTGTCGATATCTTTTCGGCAACTTGCAACAAATATCATTTTTCAAAAGTCGTGTAATAACCAGGGCGTCATTCATTTTATTGGCTTAATTAATTAATTAACTAATTAATTGCAATAAGTTACAATAAGCAGTAATAAAGTCATTTAATTATTGAAATCACTGACATATTGACTTCTTCATGATATCATAATATCGACATGTTGACGGCTAGAGAACAAGAAGAGGCACAGTAGGCAGTTCAATGTTTCTGTAAAAAACAACATATCAGAATTAAAAGATAATGAGTTATTATATTCAGTATAATTATGCGAAGGAGTAATGACATAATCATGTCGACTTGACCGATAAGTCAATATATTTATTAGCTCATCTGAGCCGAAGGCTCAAATTAAGTGAGCTTTTCTGATCAAAATCTGTCTGTTGTCTCCGCGTCAGTGTAAACTTTTCACATTTTCATCTTCATCTCCAGAACTATTGGGCCAATTTCAACCAAACTTGGCACAACGCATTCTTGGGTGAAGGGGATTCAAGTGTGTTCAAAGAAGGGTTATTCCCCTTTCAAAAGGGAGATAATAACAAAAATATAAAAACAGGGTTGGATCATTTAAAAATCTTCTCAAGAACCACTGGGCCAGAAAAGCTGAAATGTACATGAAAGTTTCCTATTATAGTGGAGATTCAAGTTTGCAAATGGAAGATATTCACAAAAATGCAAAATTTAAGAATCTTCTTGTCAAGAACCATTGGGCCAGAAAAGCTGAAATTTACATGAAAGCTTCCTGACAAAATGGAGATTCCAGTTTGTAAAATTAATGACCCTTAGGAGTAGGATGGGGTCTCAATAGGAGATCAAATTTTACATCCGAATATATACGGAAAATCTTTAAAAATCTTCTTAAGAACCACCAGGCCATATTAGCAGAGATTTAAGTGAGAGCTTCATAATCTAGAGTAGTTCAGATCATGACCCCCCACCGTAGGCTGGGGCCACATAAGGGGGTCAAAGTTCTACATACAGATGTATAAAAAAAATCTTCTCCAGAATCACTGGGTCAATTTCAATCAAACTTGGAACAAATCATTCTTAGGTTAAGGAGATTCAAGGTTGTTCAAATGAAGGGCCATGTCTTCTTAAAAGGGGAAATAATCACAAAAATGCAAAAATAGGGTGGGATCATTTAAAGACCTTCTTATCAAGAACCACTGGGCCAGAATAGCTGAAATTTACATGAAAGCTTCCTGACAAAGTGGAAATTCAAGTTTGTAGAAATCAGATGACTCCTGGGGTTAGGAAAGGGTCTTGATAGGGGATCAAAGTTTTACATGCAAATGTGTAGGGAACCAAACTTGGACACAAAGCATCCTTAGATGAAATTAAGTACATATTGTATGAAAGGTCATATCTGTCTACAAGGGCATATAGTAATTGATGAATTTGTAGTCAAGTTTAATCATTTAAGTTTGATAATTAATGAATTTTTAGTTGTTACCTTTGAAAAGTTTTATCTGAACCAAGCTGCTTGCATGATGATAGTTTTGCTCAAGCTTGTTTCTTGCAAGAAACTGCTGCTCAGGTGAGTGATGTGGCCCATGGACCTCTTGTCTTAAGTGATGACAGAAATATGCCACCATAGTTTGGGTCTCTTTCTAAATATTTTTGTGTGAATTAAGAGTCTGGCATGAAATTAGTTGCACTCTGACAGAAAAAAAGCCGAATTGGTCAACATACAACTGTATGATGCCGAATTATGGAAATATGAATGGGATTTGATTACAATCCTTAAGATTCAGGAATTTGAATCTGATTTTATTGTGACCTAGTGTGACTTAATTCATTCTTCCTTATTCATTGAAATCTAGGCAACAAAGAGCTTGTGTCATTAATATATGCTTCTAGGCGCACTGGAAGTGCTTAGGAAAATGCTTGAAAAGAAATACATCTTTGACATACATGTATGACGTTATGTACATGTCTGCTACTCCACGTGGACAGGAAGGGTTTTGTAACATGTGAAGAAGATATGTTAATATATAAACAATAATTTAAAATTGTAATAAACCACGAAATTGTTGATATGAAGTGAAATTCCCTCTTATGATGACCTATTTTTCCATTCCAGGACCAGAGAAACATAGACGAATTCAAAAGGGTAATAGCGAAGAATTCTTCCAAGCCAAAGGAAATATTCCACGGTAATTCTTCTATGACCTAAACATAGAGATACCGATTATGATTTCGAGATCTGTGAATATAGTTGACATGTGACTGTTGCTAACGGGGACTTTTCTGGGATAATGAAAATTACTTTTTGGGTGAATGTTACTCTTAGCTCAAGTGAGCTTAATATATTTTGTCCGACTTCAGTCTGTCCGTCTGTAAACTTTTAAATAATCCTCTCCAGAACCATTGGACCAATTTCGACCAAACCCATAAAGCATCCTTGGATGAAGGGGATATACTTTAAGTTATTCAAATGAAGAGTCACAACGTTTTCAAAAGGGAGATAATTAAAAGATATTGAAAATATGGTGACATATCTTTAAAAAATTGTTTCAAGAACCACTTGACCAGAAAAGACAAAATTTATGTGAAAGTTTCTTATTGAACGGAGATTCAAAAGTGTTCAAACCATGATACTCGGGGGGTAGGGTGGGACCAAAACAGTTTTATATGGTGCTATGTAGGAAATATCTTCTAAAAATTTCTTAAGATCAACAGGTCCATGATAAATCATATCAATATACAAGCATCCTCAGGTAGTGTAGATTCAAGTTGTCATCAGGGAGGTGGGGGAGGGTTGTGTTAAAACAAATGTAGTAGAATGGAACCACAATTATAGGGAAACAAAGTTTTATATGGAAATATAGAAAGAATTTAAGAAAAATCTTTCTGTAGAGCAGAAGCGCATGATTAGTCATATTAATATGTAAGCATCCCCAGTTACTGTAGGATCAAATTATGACCCCGGAATATAAGATGGGGCTTCAATAGGGAATCAAAGTTAAGGGGGGAAATCTTACAAACACAGAACCATGATAAGGCATATTCTGATATGCAAACATAACCCTTGTAGTACAGATTCCAGTTTATTCAAATCATGGTCCTGGAGGTTATGATGGGGTCACATTAGGAGTTTAAATCTTTACATGACAATTTATTACAAACATTTTTTTTACAAAAACATCTGTAGATCAGTAAGTCTATGATTATAGTCAAAGTAATATGCAAACATCCTCAGATTGAAGTTTCTTCTGAAATCATGGCCGAGAGTTTGAGGTGGCTGGGGGGATTTTAAATTAGTTTTGTATTGTGAAATTCAAAGTGAGCCATAGTTTGTTTATTGTCGGCGATTTTTAGTAAGAGTTAAGTAATCCATGTTAACATATGTCGTGCCTTGCACATACATCAACGTGTGGAATTTCTAACGTACGATAAAAAGTTCATTTGCGGTTACGGAAATAGCCGAGTAGTTACGATTGATGCTTGACATAGCCATCTTCTTACTCGTGTACAGGATATCCAGCTTTGGTGAGGCATCTTGATGGTTCATCTAGAATAAGCAAGGAGACTGCCGTCCCTGGACCATCACATGATTATGGAGGTACATGTGCTTAACCGAGTTATATATTTACAAAGGACCTCTTCACTTTAGCTGTGACATATGGCCCCCGATGATTTAGTAAAACATCAAAGTTGAATTATTGCAATTTACAATGTCCCAAGATGCTCATTAGTATCTATAACTCTTAGGTTTGACATTTTATTTTACTGATCCATTCGTTAACATCAAGAGCGATGTCGTCTTTTGAAATCGTGTTTGTCTGTTTTTGATATTCATCTAATGACCGGATTTTAAAGCCTTAATTCTTTGTTTATTATATCACAAGGTTGTTCAGATTTCTCTTTAAATTTTTATTACAAGTCATTTTTTTTTGTAATAAAGAATATTGTATCAAAAAGGTAAGACTGGACAATCGTGTGCAAGTAATAAAATTCATAAAAATAAGTACAATAAAAATCTACAAAAATTATACGTTTTTTTCCTACTTCATATACCTGCATTGACCTCGGGTAGTAATTCTGTAGTTTTCAGGCTAAGTATGATCATTCAAAACTTAGTTTTCTACCATCATATTCCAATATTTACCAAGAAGTAGATAACTAAATTCTTTTTTAAAAGAGGGATGTGTTAAAAAGGGACCACAAGCTACAACTAGCGTGGGGAGGGCGTTTTCTAACAATATTTCATGTAAGAGGTTTTTACTGTTTACAATGTCGACCATTTTACTCGAGAGTAAATTACATTTGGGTATATTGATTTGTATTTTTTTTTAAAACAATGTTGATCTCATGATGATGATAAATAAATGCAAAGTGATTCTCAACATATCGCGAACGAATGCACATTTGATTATATGAAAAGTTAAAGTAACGAACAGTGATCAATCGCATAAATCCTATAAAGAATACCAAGTTGAGAGTTGGACAAAGACGGATCCCTGGACACACCAGAGGTGTGGTCAGACAAACACGGACCCCTGGACACACCAGAGGTGTGGTCAGACAAACACGGACCCCTGGACACACTCAGATGCCTATTAGGAGTAGTATAAGCATCTGCTGTTGACCGGTGTTGCATGATTTTGTTCCCGGGTTATTTAGGTTAGGTGTAAAACTATAGAACGCTAAATTACCCGAAACATAAATTATGCGACTCCGGTCCCACCTGCCGTGGCCAGGTATATAAGGAACACCGATTAGATACATGTTAGGCAGCATTCAACCTAATTACACTTTGTATTTGCAAATTAAAATCTTAACAATTTTCTGTTATAGAAGACTCAAAAGATGAGGGATACAAGCATGTCCATCCACAGGCAGGAAAATCAGCGACTATTTTGAGGGACGAATTTGACGAAGCAATAGGTAAGCTAGGACTTAATCTCTTGTTATATGTTACAATTGGAAAAGAAAATGGTAAGAAAGGGATGTACTAAAAAATAGAACAGAGTGATAAAATTCTCTTTACAAAAAGAAAATCCCTGTATTGGAAATATTATTTTATATCAACGAGATCGCAGGCCTGCAAGCAGCCCTACATTTCCTATAAAACCCCTATATATTTGACAAATTCCAATAATCCCTATATTTTGGCCTGAAAATAGCATTTTCCATATGAAAGGTGAATATAACAACCAGTGATCAATCTCATAACTCCTACAAGCAATACAAAACAGATAGTTGGGCAAACACGGACCCCTGGACACACCAGAGGTGGATCAGGTACCTAGGAGGAGTAAGCATCCCCTGTCGACCGGTCACACCCCAGTGAGCCCTATATCTTGATCAGGTAAACATAGTTATCCATAGTCCAAATCAGTGTGCCAAAAACGTTCTAACAATCTTTATGAAACACGTCAGATAGCATTTGACACAATAATAGGTTATATTGGCAAACTAGATCGTTAAAACGACCATAGAATTTGCGATATCTTGACTTTAAACGAGACTGTTGAAACCCCTGTACTATCAACTTCTTTGCCAGTCGATTTAAAAACTGACCATACGCAGAGCAAGCTCTTACGTATCATACCAGTTTAGAGATATAAACATCATATGCAGGTGATAATGGACTATTGCTACATATATATTAGTTCTTTAAATTCCAATAAATTTGTTGAAGATTAATTTTCATTTTTTTTTTATATCACTGCGCTTGCTGAGAACAGTTGTGTAGTTTCAGTTTTCCATCATCTTAGCATGTTCAAACACATTACCTTCCCCCGAAATATTTTTTTTTTTTTAGATCTCTGTTCATCGTCCATTAACAATTGAACATTTTTAAGTTCTTGATAACTGTCATTCCAATTCTTTTCAAATTTGGTATGACGCATCTTTGGGGCAAGGCTGACATCACATGTAAATATCAGGACTCCAGCACCTCTGGGGCGTTAGGGATGGGGCAAAATCTGCCTAAAATTTACTGATTTTCAAACATTTTCCAAACTGCACATGTGTAAGAAAAACTAAATACATTATATATAGTGATGTAGAACAGGAAGGCCTCTATCAAAATTGTAAATTTCATGATCCCAGGAGTAGACTCCATATGCATATAGTGTATATGTGTAAAACATTTAAATGATATCTTCCTCAATTGTTATATATAATTATAATACCATGAAAGGTGAAGATAACAAACAGTGATCAATCTCAACTTCTACAAGCAATACAAAATAGATAGTTGGGCAAACACGGACCCCTGGACACACCAGAGGTGGGATCAGGTGCCTAGGAGTTGTAAGTACCCCCTGTTGACCGGTCACACCCGCCGTGAGCCCTATATCCTGATCAGGTACACGGAGTTATCCGTAGTCAAAATCAGTGTGCCAAGAACGGCTTAACAATCGGTATGAAACACATCAGACAGCATTTCACCCAATGATAGGTTGTATACGGAACTTTCGGGATATGCCGGAACGACCGATTATATTTGACGTTTATACACCACGGTCACGTGATAATAACCAATTGTAGGGCAAAGTTGACATCGATACATATGATGTTTCGCTAACAGACGGACCGGTCCGTAAAGAGCTATGCGCAGTCCCAAGATGACGATCCAAGTCATTATTGGTGCTTAGTACCTGGGTGTAAATTAGATGGAAGGGAAAAGGCGCATTTAGACGCGTACCATTGGATGCAAGGCGTGAAGGTTTACTGATATCCTCAAGATATTCCCTAGATTTATTTCCTGCGCCGACTGCATAATTTAATCAATTGTATTTTCCTATGAAATGGTTGTAGTGATTCCTTTCTTTCAAAGATAGCATTTAAATGCAGGAAATTGATAGCAATTGAAATAGTCCATGTTTGTTTACTTAGTTGTTATTGTAATCCGGAAGTGACATGCCCTACAATTACGTTCAACGCGCGATAAAAGTGGATCCGTATCTTGAAAGTCCCGTATTGACAAACTAGATCATTATAACGACCATAGAATTTGCGAAATGCTGACTTTAAGCGAGACTGTTGAAACCCCTGTACCATCAACTTGTTTGTTAGTAGCTTACATCGATTTAAAAGTTGACCATACGCAGAACAAGCTCTTGCACATCGAATCAGTTGAGATATATAAACACCATATGCAGGTGATAATAGAATATTGCTACATGAATATGGGAAGTTGACGATGGAGAAGCTGAAATCATCCCATTTGTCATACAGTTGAGTTGTCAGTTTGCCGTTAATGTCTACTTTCAATAAAAATATCTAAATATGAAGCAGAAGTGGACGACTAAGTGGTGTCCTTTATTTCGAGCTCACAGGGATATATCAAATCGACATATGAATGAAAGTTATTATTGTTAATAGACAAAACGTCATCGATATATCTAAATGTCGAATTGAAGGCCACAGCGAGAGATTCTTTCTTCTCAGGTAGAAGTTTTTGAATAAATTCTGCTTCATATGAACCATATGTAACAAAGGGGTGGAGCCAAAATCATTATAGTGATTATTTATCATTTAAAGACTTCTTGAAGTGTGCTGGTATGGTATAAAAACTAATAGAAATGCATAATTAGAAAAAGCAGAAAAGGATGTGACAAAATTGTTAATTCTGCATCATAGGATTTTACGTTTGAACTTAAATTGTAAGAAAAAAATCATGCTTTATATATGTATACTTTTGCTAAATATTAATTAACTTTAACTTAGATTTTCAGAACAGGAAATTTTTTCTAGATTTTTTAGCCCCTGGAACTAGGGATACTTTTAACAAACACTCATGTGACCGATAAGGCCTACTGGCCTCTTCTTTGAATTCTTTTTATCATTTCATATGCAGGTACTGTAAGCTATAATTCAATTCTTGTCAAAATAGGTATGCATTTCATATTATATGTTAGGGGAAAAGCCCTATTTATTGCCCTTTAAATTCCTGAAATTTCCCTATGATGCCCTATTTTTAAGAAATTGTGCCTATAATAAAGCCCCCCCCCCCCCTCTTTTTTAAAAAAAAAAACCCCACCCACTTGAAGGCCTGAGATGGAGAATCCTTGTCAATGCAATTTTAATGCATGTAATGCATTTGGGTACGTAAATTGGAAAGATTCTCGAGAATGTCGTATGAATTCCTGCAACACTTGTACAGATTCTCTAATGTCTGCTGAGGAGCGATGCAGGAAAACGGAACTGTACGAGACAATCTCACTGCAGTGGATTGTGATTCAGGATGAAATCGCCGACATCCAGATCTCCGGGCTAGTCCCTCCCAGTGACTTCCTCAGCGGGGGTAAGTTCCTATGCAAATTACCTACTGAAACAAGAAGTATATAGTGAGGGTAAGTTCTTATACAAATTACCTACTGAAACAAGTAGTATATAGTGAGGGTAAGTTCTTATACAAATTACTTACTGAAACAAGAAGTATACAGCGGTGTAAGTTCTGATACAAATTACCTACTAAAACAAGTAGTATATAGTGAGGGTAAGTTCTTATACAAATTACCTACCGGTACTGAAACAAGTAGTATACAGCGGGGGTAAGTTCTTATACAAATTACCTACTGAAACAAGTAGTATATAGTGAGGGTAAGTTCTTATACAAATTACTTACTGAAACAAGAAGTATATAGTGAGGGTAAGTTCTTATACAAATTACCTACTGAAACAAGTATTATATAGTGAGGGTAAGTTCTTATACAAATTACTTACTGAAACAAGAAGTATACAGCGGTGTAAGTTCTGATACAAATTACCTACTAAAACAAGTAGTATATAGTGAGGGTAAGTTCTTATACAAATTACCTACCGGTACTGAAACAAGTAGTATACAGCGGGGGTAAGTTCTTATACAAATTACCTACTGAAACAAGTAGTATATAGTGAGGGTAAGTTCTTATACAAATTACTTACTGAAACAAGAAGTATATAGTGAGGGTAAGTTCTTATACAAATTACCTACTGAAACAAGTATTATATAGTGAGGGTAAGTTCTTATACAAATTACTTACTGAAACAAGAAGTATAACAGCGGTGTAAGTTCTGATACAAATTACCTACTAAAACAAGTAGTATATAGTGAGGGTAAGTTCTTATACAAATTACCTACCAGTACTGAAACAAGTAGTATACAGTGGGGGTAAGTTCTTATACAAATTACCTACTGAAACAAGTAGTATATAGTGAGGGTAAGTTCTTATACAAATTACTTACTGAAACAAGTAGTATATAGTGAGGGTAAGTTCTTATACAAATTACCTACTGAAACAAGTAGTATACAGCGGGGGTAAGTTCTTATACAAATTACCTACTGAAACAAGTAGTATATAGTGAGGGTAAGTTCTTATACAAATTACCTACTGAAACAAGTAGTATATAGTGAGGGTAAGTTCTTATACAAATTACCTACTGAAACAAGTATTATATAGTGAGGGTAAGTTCTTATACAAATTACTTACTGAAAGAAGAAGTATACAGCGGGGGTAAGTTCTTATACAAATTACCTACTGAAACAAGTAGTATATAGTGAGGATAAGTTCTTATACAAATTACCTACTGAAACAAGAAGTATATAGTGAGGGTAAGTTCTTATATAAATTACCTACTGAAACAAGTAGTATATAGTGAGGGTAAGTTCTTATACAAATTACCTACCGGTACTGAAACAAGTAGTATACAGCGGGGGTAAGTTCTTATACAAATTACCTACTGAAACAAGTAGTATATAGTGAGGGTAAGTTCTTATACAAATTACTTACTGAAACAAGTAGTATATAGTGAGGGTAAGTTCTTATACAAATTACCTACTGAAACAAGTAGTATACAGCGGGGGTAAGTTCTTATACAAATTACCTACTGAAACAAGTAGTATATAGTGAGGGTAAGTTCTTATACAAATTACCTACTGAAACAAGTATTATATAGTGAGGGTAAGTTCTTATACAAATTACTTACTGAAAGAAGAAGTATACAGCGGGGGTAAGTTCTTATACAAATTACCTACTGAAAGAAGAAGTATATAGTGAGGGTAAGTTCTTATACAAATTACCTACTGAAACAAGTATTATATAGTGAGGGTAAGTTCTTATACAAATTACTTACTGAAAGAAGAAGTATACAGCGGGGGTAAGTTCTTATACAAATTACCTACTAAAACAAGTAGTATATAGTGAGGATAAGTTCTTATACAAATTACCTACTGAAACAAGAAGTATATAGTGAGGGTAAGTTCTTATATAAATTACCTACTGAAACAAGTAGTATACAGCGGGGGTAAGTTCTTATACAAATTACCTACTGAAACAAGTAGTATATAGTGAGGGTAAGTTCTTATACAAATTACCTACTGAAACAAGTAGTATACAGTGAGGGTAAGTTCTTATACAAATTACTTACTGAAACAAGTAGTATACAGTGAGGGTAAGTTCTTATACAAATTACCTACCGGTACTGAAACAAGTAGTATACAGCGGGGGTAAGTTCTTATACAAATTACCTACTGAAACAAGTAGTATATAGTGAGGATAAGTTCTTATAAAAATTACCTACTGAAACAAGTAGTATACAGTGGGGGTAAGTTCTTATACAAATTACCTACTGAAACAAGTAGTATATAGTGAGGGTAAGTTCTTATACAAATTACCTACTGAAACAAGTAGTATATAGTGAGGGTAAGTTCTTATACAAATTACCTACTGAAACAAGTAGTATACAGTGAGGGTAAGTTCTTATACAAATTACCTACTGAAACAAGTAGTATACAGTGAGGGTAAGTTCTTATACAAATTACCTACTGAAACAAGTAGTATATAGTGAGGGTAAGTTCTGATACAAATTACCTACTGAAACAAGTAGTATACAGTGAGGGTAAGTTCTTATACAAATTACCTACTGAAACAAGAAGTATACAGTGAGGGTAAGTTCTTATACAAATTACCTACTGAAACAAGTAGTATACAGTGAGGGTAAGTTCTTATACAAATTACCTACTGAAACAAGTAGTATATAGTGAGGGTAAGTTCTTATACAAATTACCTACTGAAACAAGTAGTATACAGTGAGGGTAAGTTCTTATACAAATTACCTACTGAAACAAGTAGTATACAGTGAGGGTAAGTTCTTATACAAATTACTTACTGAAAGAAGAAGTATACAGCGGTGTAAGTTCTGATACAAATTACCTACTAAAACAAGTAGTATACAGTGAGGGTAAGTTCTTATACAAATTACCTACTGAAACAAGTAGTATACAGTGAGGGTAAGTTCTTATACAAATTACCTACTGAAACAAGTAGTATACAGTGAGGGTAAGTTCTTATACAAATTACCTACTGAAACAAGTAGTATACAGTGAGGGTAAGTTCTTATACAAATTACCTACTGAAACAAGTAGTATACAGTGAGGGTAAGTTCTTATACAAATTACCTACTGAAACAAGTAGTATACAGCGGGGGTAAGTTCTTATACAAATTACCTACTGAAACAAGTATTATACAGTGAGGGTAAGTTCTTATACAAATTACCTACTGAAACAAGTATTATATAGTGAGGGTAAGTTCTTATACAAATTACCTACTGAAACAAGTAGTATACAGTGAGGGTAAGTTCTTATACAAATTACCTACTGAAACAAGTATTATATAGTGAGGGTAAGTTCTTATACAAATTACCTACTGAAACAAGTAGTATATAGTGAGGGTAAGTTCTTATACAAATTACCTACTGAAACAAGTATTATATAGTGAGGGTAAGTTCTTATACAAATTACCTACTGAAACAAGTAGTATATAGTGAGGGTAAGTTCTTATACAAATTACCTACTGAAACAAGTAGTATACAGTGAGGGTAAGTTCTTATACAAATTACCTACTGAAACAAGTATTATATAGTGAGGGTAAGTTCTTATACAAATTACCTACTGAAACAAGTAGTATATAGTGAGGGTAAGTTCTTATACAAATTACCTACTGAAACAAAAAGTATACAGTGAGGGTAAGTTCTTATACAAATTACCTACTGAAACAAGTAGTATACAGTGAGGGTAAGTTCTTATACAAATTACCTACTGAAACAAGTAGTATACAGTGAGGGTAAGTTCTTATACAAATTACCTACTGAAACAAGTAGTATACAGTGAGGGTAAGTTCTTATACAAATTACCTACTGAAACAAGTAGTATACAGTGAGGGTAAGTTCTTATACAAATTACCTACTGAAACGAGTAGTATACAGTGAGGGTAAGTTCTTATAAAAATTACCTACTGAAACGAGTAGTATACAGTGAGGGTAAGTTCTTATACAAATTACCTACTGAAACGAGTAGTATACAGTGAGGGTAAGTTCTTATACAAATTACCTACTGAAACAAGTATTATATAGTGAGGGTAAGTTCTTATACAAATTACCTACTGAAACAAGTAGTATATAGTGAGGGTAAGTTCTTATACAAATTACCTACTGAAACAAGTAGTATATAGTGAGGGTAAGTTCTTATACAAATTACCTACTGAAACAAGTATTATACAGCGGGGGTAAGTTCTTATACAAATTACCTACTGAAACGAGTAGTATACAGTGAGGGTAAGTTCTTATACAAATTACCTACTGAAACAAGTATTATACAGCGGGGGTAAGTTCTTATACAAATTACCTACTGAAACGAAGTATACAAGCCTGTGAAGTGTTATGTACTATAGTCTGTTGAGTTGGACATCCTCCCATAATTCAGAATGGGTAAAGCTGACTAGGGTGACAACTCTTACTACAAAACTTTTTTCAAAAATGATGAAAACTAAAACTGTACATTTCATGCTGAGATTACAGGTACTAGATGTACATCTCATGCTGAGATTACAGGTACTAAATGTACATTTCATGCTGAGATTACAGGTACTAGATGTACGTTTCATGCTGAGGTTACAGGTACTAGATGTACATTTCATGTTGAGATTATAGGTACTAGATGTACATTTCATGCTGAGATTACAGGTACTAGATGTATGCTGAGATTACAGGTACTAGATGTACATTTCATGCTGAGATTACAGGTACTAGATGTATGTTTCATGCTGAGGTTACAGGTACTAGATGTACGTTTCATGCTGAGGTTACAGGTACTAAATGTACATTTCATGTTGAGATTATAGGTACTAGATGTACATTTCATGCTGAGATTACAGGTACTAGATGTACATTTCATGTTGAGGTTACAGGTACTAGATGTATGTTTCATGCTGAGGTTACAGGTACTAAATGTACATTTCATGTTGAGATTATAGGTACTAGATGTACATTTCATGCTGAGATTACAGGTACTAAATGTACATTTCATGTTGAGGTTACAGGTACTAGATGTATGTTTCATGCTGAGATTACAGGTACTAGATGTACATTTCATGTTGAGATTATAGGTACTAGATGTACATTTCATGCTGAGATTACAGGTATTAAATGTACATTTCATGCTGAGATTACAGGTACTAGATGTACATTTTATGCTGAGATTACAGGTACTAGATGTACATTTCATGCTGAGATTACAGGTACTAGATGTACGTTTCATGCTGAGGTTACAGGTACTAGATGTACATTTCATGTTGAGATTATAGGTACTAGATGTACATTTCATGCTGAGATTACAGGTACTAGATGTACATTTCATGCTGAGATTACAGGTACTAGATGTACGTTTCATGCTGAAATTACAGGTACAGATGTACTAGATGTACATTTCATGCTGAGATTACAGGTACTAGATGTATACTGAGATTACAGGTACTAGATGTACATTTTATGCTGAGATTACAGGTACTAGATGTACATTTCATGCTGAGATTACAGGTACTAGATGTATGTTTCATGCTGAGGTTACAGGTACTAGATGTACGTTTCATGCTGAGGTTACAGGTACTAGATGTACATTTCATGTTGAGATTATAGGTACTAGATGTACATTTCATGCTGAGATTACAGGTACTAGATGTATGCTGAGATTACAGGTACTAGATGTACATTTCATGTTGAGATTACAGGTACTAGATGTACATTTCATGCTGAGATTACAGGTACTAGATGTATGCTGAGATTACAGGTACTAGATGTATGCTGATATTACAGGTACTAGATGTACGTTTCATGCTGATATTACAGGTACTAGATGTACGTTTCATGCTGAGATTACAGCTACTAGATGTACGTTTCATGCTGAGATTACAGGTACTAGATGTACGTTTCATGCTGAGATTACAGGTACTAGATGTACATTTCATGCTGAGATTATAGGTACTAGATGTACATTTCATGCTGAGATTACAGGTACTAGATGTATGCTGAGATTACAGGTACTAGATGTATGTTTCATGCTGAGGTTACAGGTACTAGATGTACGTTTCATGCTGAGATTACAGGTACTAGATGTACATTTCATGTTGAGATTATAGGTACTAGATGTACATTTCATGCTGAGATTACAGGTACTAGATGTACATTTCATGCTGAGATTACAGGTACTAGATGTATGCTGAGATTACAGGTACTAGATGTATGCTGAGATTATAGGTACTAGATGTACATTTCATGCTGAGATTACAGGTACTAGATGTACATTTCATGCTGAGATTACAGGTACTAGATGTACATTTCATGCTGAGATTACAGGTACTAGATGTATGCTGAGATTACAGGTACTAGATGTATGCTGATATTACAGGTAATAGATGTACATTCCATGCTGAGATTATAGGTATTAAATGTACATTTCATGCTGAGATTACAGGAACTAGATGCACATTTCATGCTGAGATTATAGGTATTAAATGTACATTTCATGCTGAGATTACAGGTACTAGATGTACATTTCATGCTGAGATTACAGGTACTAGATGTACGTTTCAGGTCTAGACCCGGACGATCCAGATCATTTCCGAAAGTGTTTACAAGATTTAGAAGAAAATTTGATGACAAATCAAAGGTATGTGTTCATGTTATTTTACTGGTACGTGTCTGACCTTTTGAGAAGTTAAAAAACAGAGTCATGGGTTATAAGACCGTCCCATTTAGTCACGTCTTACGACAAGCAAAGGGGTACTGAAGTCTTATTTTAACACGGATCCCCATGGGATTGTTCAATATATGCATATGTTTCAAAAACGTATAAGTTGATAATCAACTCATTTCAGTGGCCGAGTGGTTAGAGCATTGCACTCAAAATCACACGGCCTCTCACCTCTGGTTGGCGCGGGTTCGAATCCCGTTCGCGCCGATAAGTGAGGAAGTTTCCAGTTTACTTTCGGGAGGTCGGTGGTTTCTGTGTCTGGGTTCTCTCTTCCACCAATAAAAACTGGGCACCACCAGATAACTAAAAACTGAAAAATTGTTGAGTGTGGCGGAAAACAGCAAATCAATCAATCAATCAATCATTTCACAAATATACTGTACAAGCTATAAGAAATCTTTATACGCAATAATCACTGATATTAAAACCACAGCACATAATGAAAAAGCATATAATGAAAAAACAACACTTTATCATGAAAGAACCACAGCATGTAACGAAAAATCACCACTTTATCATGAAAGAACCACAGCATATAATAAAAAACACCACTTTATCATGAAAAAACCCAATAATGATAAAAAGCACCACCATATCATGAAAGAACAACAAATATGATAAAAAGCACCACTTTATCATGAAAGAATCACAGCATACATATGTATAATAAAAAGCACCACCTTCTCATGAAAAAAAACCAATAATGATAAAAAGCACCACCTTATCATGAAAGAACAACAAATATGATAAAAAGCACCACTTTATCATGAAAGAACAACAAAATATGATAAAAAGTACCACCTCATCAAGAAAAACAACAAAATATGATAAAAAAGTACCACCTTATCATGAAAGAATCACAGCCTTTTATAAAAAAGAAAATGAAAGCACCACCTTATCATGAAACACACCCACATAAGGCAGTTATGTCATTTCATACTAGTTGCCAGAGACATCTAGACCCTTTGCATTAGTTGATATGATAGCTCTTGGGTATCTGATCTTTAATTCCTTGTGATGTCTTGGTATCTGATATTTACTTCCTAGTTATGTCCCAGTGTCTGATATTTACTTCCTCGTTATGCCCCAGTATCTGATATTTACTTCCTAGTTATGTCCTGGTATCTGATATTTACTTCCTAGTTTTGTCCCGGTATCTGATATTTACTTCCTAGTTTTGTCCCGGTATCTGATATTTACTTCCTAGTTTTGTCCTGGTATCTGATATTTACTTCCTAGTTGATATGATAGATGTGGATATCTGGATACCTCAAACTCAGATGAAATGATAACAGGTTGATTTTTCGGTCCTTGATAATTCATAGTTAACATGACACGCATGTAAGACTAGGATATTTTTATTCTTCCATACTTGTGGACATTACAGCGCATGTAAAACTTAATTCTTTATTTCTACATGTAGCTGTCATAATCATCAATGTTTTGACTGATTATGTTATCCATGTTTTGACTGATGATATTATCCATGTTTTGACTGATGATTTTATCCATGTTTTGACTGATGATATTATCCATGTTTTGACTGATGATGTTATCCATGTTTTGACTGATGATATTATCCATGTTTTGACTGCTGATATTATTCAATGTTTTAACTGATGATATTATTCAATGTTTTAACTGATGATATTATCAATGTTTTGACTGATGATTTTTATCAATGTTTTGACTGATGATATTATCAATGTTTTGACTGATGATTTTATCAATGTTTTGACTGATGATTTTATCAATGTTTTGACTGATGATATTATCAATGTTTTGACTGATGATATTATCAATGTTTTGACTGATGATATTATTCAATGTTTTGACTGATGATATTATTCAATGTTTTGACTGATGATTTTATCAATATTTTGACTGATGATATTATCAATGTTTTGACTTATGATTTTTATCAATGTTTTGACTGATGATATTATCAATGTTTTGACTGATGATTTTATCAATGTTTTGACTGATGATATTATCAATGTTTTGACTGATGATTTTATCAATGTTTTGACTGATGAAATTATTAATGCTTTGACTGATGATATTATCAATGTTTTGATTGATGAAATTATTAATGTTTTGACATGATATTATCGATGTTTTATTTTTACTTTAGGTACGACATTGCATTGTCACACGTGGCGGGAATGAAAACGATTTTCAATACCAACATCACCTCGGGTGATTTGCGTCGTTTCATAGAAACAGATGATATAAATTTCCTACGAATGGTGTACTATAGGTCATACTTAGGACTAAGCTCTTAAATATTCGTGACTTCATTACTACGAATGGTGTACTATACAGTTTTTAGATAATATTTAGGACTAAGCTCTTAAATATTCGTGACTTCATTACTACGATTGGCGTACTATACAGTTTTTATATCATATTTAGGACTAAGCTCTTAGATATTTGTGGTTCCACAGGAATAATATGAACTTTTTGATCGAGAAATGATACGTTCTTAGTGATGAGCAAGATCACTGTTTTCCATGATTTTTTTTTTTTTTTTTTTTTTTTTTTACATATATAGGCGCACTGAAATTAGCTTACGTTTCAAAAACACAATGGCATTTTGGAATTTGCACTCAACCTTATAATTATATGGATAATATGTTTATAATGTACACTGAGCAGGGAAAGGCTAGCGTGGAGAGCGCTGAAATAATACTAGTAAACAGGCTAGCGTGGAGAGCGCTGAAATAATCCTAGTACTGTGGAATGATTAGAATTCGTGGTGGCTCAATTTTCGTGGAATTCATGGGTACCCCTGACCCACGAATTTACATCCTCAACGAATAAGGAATCATAATTACATTCCAGAGTTATCTTTCTTACAAATATATAAATCCACGAAATTACGTCCCCACAAACCCGTAAAAATTCAGTAATCCACGAAAATTGGCCCCCACGAATATAAATGATTCTACAGTATGCAGTATATTTGTAGTCGTGTCCTTCTGAATGAGGATTGGATAAGTTAAGAAAATATATTTTCCTTTTTGTAAATATATTGATAGAAGCGTACAAGCACCGTCTTCATTGTTTGATTTTCTGCTTTACATATTGTCATGGGTGTGGTATTTTCTGACACGATTTAGGACAATCATACATATATTGTAATAACTTTCATGTAAATAAGACGAGTTTGATTGGTTGAGAAACATTTCATACAAAATCACCATCTGAGTGATAAGCCATTCTCTCCAGCGTGATAGAATATAGTAACCTTGGGTGCGAGTGAGTGGAATTACAAAAATATGTTGACTGCACGGAATTTATGTGCGTACGGTTCACCATCATACATGTAACATACGGATATTTACAGTTTGCCAGCTGTAATAATTTATTTCCTAGTAATTATGGCAGGCAAGTTAGGGTAACACTGCAAATTGTCACTCCTCTAAAAAGCCATTGTCAACATCGGCATTGCCTCGGTTGACAATGTTTTTCTCAGGTTGACAATTTCCATTCTGATTATAATTATGTACTTTCATCATCGTGTAAAATAATTGAATCTGATTGGCGGAGAAACAGTTGAAAAAAAAACCTCACCCTGTGGGAAGAAAAGCGACACCCCCAGGGTGATAGTATATAGCAACGGGAAACAATACCATACCTGACAAAGGGTGATATTTATTTAAAAAAAAACAACCAGTACCTGTTTCATGACATTCAGTAAATCAAAAACAATAGTGCATGTTGAGGGTAACGTTGAAAATTTTCACCCCTCGAATATCTTTGACTGCGCCTGGGTCGACATTAGTTTCTCAAGGCGAAAATTGTCAATGCTACCCTCCACTACACGCACTATGTATATGATGTTACCCTCATGCGCATGCAATATTCATATGCTAAGATTAACTGACTGCTCCTTTTAACGACTTTGTATGGTTTTCTTTAGAATTCGTAATTGTATGATTTCCTTGTGAAGAAAGTTATATACAAGCGTTTTTCTGAAATAAATATAATAAATACAGGATATATCATTATTTGTTGTTGGTTTATTATAATATCATTCAACGAGTTGTGTGTTTTCAATCCCCGAGCGTTGCCCGCGTCAAGGCAAGAAATAAAGTTTTGCGTTTCCGTGGATTGATTGATTGATTGTATCTTGTTTAACGTCTCTCTCTCGAGAGATTTTTTTTCACTCATATGGAGACGTCACCAAGATTGGTGAAGGGCTTCAAATTTATGCTTTTGCTCGGTGCTTACAGCCTTTGTGCAGTGAGGGTTCTTTAGCGTGCCACACCTACTGTGACACGGGACATCCGTTTTTAAGGTCATCTCCGAGGACCCGTGACATTCACACCTGATGCCGAGCGTTTGGCGATGGAACTGTCACTACCTGGCTTAAAGCTGACATGAATTAATAAATATAGTATAATTCTATATGTCCGCCATATTTCTTTGCTAATCCGCCATATTAGTTGGATATTCTATTGTTATATTATCAGGGTTCGCATGGTATATAAGGGGACGAGTTTTGCTACGCTTCACTTCACATCAGTGTCTTCGATTTACCTGTGCGGGTAGCTTCGACAGGTAACACGTACATCTCCGATAATAAATTATAGGACATCAAGAAGAAATGAAATTACGTTTTGAAACACCATGCAGTGCTCAACATTACAATAAACATATCGTACAGTAGTAAATCATTCTAAAAGCTTTGGATAAATAAATATAGAATGCCTTTTCTTTACGTGAATGTGCGTACATTTGCAATAAATATGTCAAAACTATACAAAAACGCGGAGAAATATATCATCTATTATCTAGATCTATTGATGAAATGGAATAAGCAAAGGGTATAAAATCTATACCATTCACACTTACTTCAAGCAAAATGCAAATACATAAATGCTACTGTACGTATAAAGAAGACATGGTCATGTATACTCGTCATGAAAAAGCATCGAATGCGGATGACTATTTACCTGGGTCTACTTGTAATATCTGTAAAGGACCGAAGATGTACGTGTACACTTGTCGAAAATACTCAAAGTAGTAGTAAAACTCCCTTTATTAGCATAATCCATGAAACAAAACGATACACTCCATTTGCATTCCAACAGTAAACAACATTGTCCATTGTACAGACTGCACACACTTAGCCCGTGGCGATCAGCTATCTTCAATCAGGGGAAGTATAATATTTACCCTGCATTGTGCATGAATCCTTATACCGTATGATTTACTTGTCAGAGTATTGCAGATTTATAAATCAGGAAATCATTTAGGTACATAAATTGTGCATAGATAATTTGCATATACAACACTGCACGAGTGTATGGAGAGAGAGAGAGAGAGAGAGAGAGAGAGAGAGAGAGAGAGAGATTCAAACGATGATCTTGTAATAATCGCGCTCTTATTAAGACAAATGATATCGTTAATTCAATATAAGAGAACAGTAACTCAATATTGCTCTCATTAATTGATAATACAGATTTATTTGTTTCATTTAAAGCACGCAATAATTAAAAATTAAACATATCTTTAATTAATGTTATTTTCAATTACTTCATTTTATGCTAATTCGGCGCTTAATAGATCTTATATATCTATGCCATTTTGCTTTACTACATTCTGCGTTGAACTCGATGCAAATTGTAGTAATGCAAAATGTAATAATTGAGTTTATCATATGCGTAGTTATCAAGCACATAGAATTTTTTTTTATTTAAACATATTTTATTGAGAAACTCAACAGGATTGGGCAACAGGCATAGCCTATGTAGGCCCTCTCCCAAATACAAAGGTAAAGTACAAAGTACTTAGAATCAAGGGGAGGGGACAAGAGTGTCTGTCCCCCACCTTTGATAACAATATCCATTTTTTTTTTTATGTTTTCCGCCACACTCAACAATTTTTCAGTTATCTGGTGGCACCCAGTTTTTGTTGGTGGAAGAGAGAAACCAGATACAATGTACCTGGGAAGAGACCACCGACCTTCCGAAAGTAAACTGGGAAACTTTCGCACTTACCGGCGCGAGCGGGTTTCGAACCCGCGCCGACAGAAGTGAGAGGCCGTTATTTTGTAATGCAAGTAAAAAATATATTGGGTGACACCCCCCCCCCCCCCCAAACTTGACCCTAGCTTGAAAGTTCTGATATAATAGTAGAAGACACACACCACCACCAATTAAGAAAATGAAGATATTATGAGGCACTCATAGTAGAGGGCTCTAACCACCCTATCCCACCCCCAACGATGGAAGAAAATGAAGTGTAGGTGGAAATTATTGAGGCAGTCAAAGTAAAAGACTCTTTTAACCCTTCACCTCCACATTAGGACTTTGAACATCGGATAAAACATCTTGGTTTGTTTGGGGTTTTTGTTTTATTTTATTGCTGTTTTCGTTCATCTTTTTTAATTATTATTTTGAATGGCAAGAAATTTTGAAGAATCCAATTTTCCATTTTTTCTTCCTGTTGTAACCCCCCTACCCCCCCCCCCCCCCCCCCATGAAAAATGACGATACATATCTGGTTATTACATGTACATTTTACTTTTCAACACATGCATGCATACTAATTGTATGGTGTAGAATTGCACCCTTTACCAAGTTTTCCTTCATTTACACAGTGTAAGGAATGGTAAACCAAAATCACAAAACAAAATGCATAAAGGCCAATATAGTTTTAAGCGTAGGAACTTCATTCACGAATACATAAATACATATATTCAGAAAAATCGCATGCATGCATTGCAGGACTGTAGCATGTGTGTTTTAACGTTTCTGTAACATGCCATAATGATTATTTTCATTTCGTAGATCTGGCGCAATGGATATATTCTGAAAATAGACATACCGCTGTACGTCGAAATTTCATATCCAAATGTATTCGATAAGATGTTAGTATTCATAAATCAGTAAAATTCGTGTTGAGGTTTTATTTGATATGATACAGTGTCAATCTACTGTAATGCATTAGTAGGATATGCAAAAGGCAAGAGTATAAACATTTTCTAGTATCGATATCTATATGATCACGAAAAAACATTATATAATTTGTATCCGGATTCATATGCCGATTTAGATATCAATAAAAACAAAGCTGCATAGTTTGGGGGAGGGGGTTCTAATGAGTCTGATGAAATTAAAAGAAGGAACCCCACATTTGCATTCAAACTAGATGTAATTCAAAATGAATTCATTTCTGCTCTGACTGAAAGCATGATTCTAATTCGGGAACGAATCTTGCATACAAAATAATTAATAGGGGAACACATAAATTCGAGCTCTTTTGGAATTTAATGAAATGTAGATATGCACCTTTCTTTCAATACGAATTGATATGTTGTTTCAGGCACGTATACAGGGGGTTGGGGTGGGCAGGGAGGCTGGGCTGGTCTGCTCTCCCCACTTTTTTGACAATTTACTTTTTTCAGTTATTCTAACATACAAAGTCAGTATTTTCTACATGCATTTTAAACTGATAAATTTTTTTTTTTTTTTAAATTTGTAATGAATTCAATTATAAGCATCAACTCCTGTAAGTTTTTAATATATTGTCAATAACAAATTTTTAAATAGCTGGAATCTTTTAATGCTTGTAAGCTTACCATTATATTACTGATCAATTTTCTTTCCTTCTGTGAAATGATATTGTACATCGAAGTAGGACTCTCTCTCTCTCTCTCTCTCTCTCTCTCTCTCTCTCCTGTTCAGTCAATGAATATGGACATACAGAGACCGTAAATAATTATGTGGTTCCCAAAGAAACAATAAAACTATATTTTCGTTTATACATTTCCTTTTATATGTGTCTTTGTGTAATCAACTGTTTATTATGGATTGCAAATGTAATACCCGCATTTTTAAACAGATGTATATTTTCGATCATTATTCCCTTATTTGTATATCCAAATTTGTATATGATCATGATAAATTTTGAATTGAGCACGCAATATATCCAACCAGATGCTCAGTGTATAAGATTAGATTCCCGATTTCTATAAACTGCAAAACCTCGACCAGACAAGTATTCAATACAGGAAAAAATGTTCGACTCTGACATCTCCCCTGATTGAAGACACCCTATTTGGCACGGGTGAAGTGTGTCACAGTCTGTATAATGGAATGACAACGTGTTGTAAAGTTCTAACGAGATACAAATGGAGTTTATCATTTTGTTTCGTGGATTTATCAGAATAAAGAGAATCTAATATTTTCGGTAAGTGCACATCTCCGATACCTGTTGAATAGACGTCCGTATTTGATACGGTGTTTTTTGTGGCGAATATGCCATGTGCATTACATATTATGCATATGGCATGGACCTTGTATTTTGCAAGAATTGATATAAATAATATATTTTATGCTCTTTGCTTATTCCATTCTATCAGTATGTAATTGGCAAATGATTTCTCCGCATTTATTTCATAAGAAACTGCAAATACTTGCTTGCACTTGCAAGTATGCAAGAAAAGCTTTTTTTCCCCCTCTAAATTATCTAAACTTTCGGAATGTTGCATTGGTATCCAATAAATATTTTGTAATTTTGAGCAAAGCATAATGTTTTAAAATGTGATTTTATTTGTTTCGCATTTCCCTATATATTACTATCGGAGATGTGCACTGGTCGAGTCCACCTAGAAAAATCACTCAGGTGTGACAATCACATTTGGGGTATATACGGGTAGAGTAAATTAGGCTACCTGAGAGAAATATGGCGGATAAGATGAGGAAGGTGTACGTATTTATTAATTCATGTCAGCTTTAACGACTTAGGTCTGTCGCGGCCGGGATTCAAACCCCGACCTTCTGCATGCGGGGCGAACGCTCTAACCTCTAGGCCACCGCGGTTGCGTTTCCGTGGAAGTTGCAGGATAATCACGAGATCAATGCTAATTTGAAATA
>NC_079173.1:16398017-16453017 GCF_947568905.1 Ostrea edulis | reverse complement strand
AACCCACGGTATGTAAATTGAATAATTCTAACCACAGTTTTGTTTGAGTTTCGCATATATGCTTCATTGCTAGTTTTGCAAACTTGTATACCAATCTTTCACGCGTAAATTCCAATAATTTTAGACTTAAAATCTTTCCCTTAACAAACCAGTTGATATCTAATATCCAGTATATTTCATATTTTGTGTGTAAATGAAAACCATGGCGTTGACGTATCCTTTATTAAAGAAAATTCTACAGATTTATTAATCTATAACATCTTATCGATCTAATGATATCTTAAGGAAACTTTCCCCAATATTCAAACAATACTGCAAAATGCTTTGTACCTTTATAGGAATTAACACCAAAGATATAGGTCTATATACAAATAAGATGGATTCTCTCACATGGTATATTTTTAACGCAATTCTCTCTCTCTCTCTCTCTCTCTCTTTTTTTTTTTTTTTTAGATTGTCACTTTACAAATCCTGTACTAAATACACGTATACAACTCGATCATATTTATAGTCGGTTTAAGAGCTCTGTAGAGCTCGTGTTATTTGTTAACCGGTATTGTATACAGTGCCGACTTTAAATAAAATTTACTTACTTATTATCAGTATTATACAAAAGAACTGGTTTAATGTTGGAATTATAGCGTGTGTCCCTATTATTCTTAAAATGCGGCGGTTGAGATCTTCTGAGGATTCTAAGAGTGATTGGAGTAACGTATATAAATGTTATTAATTAATTATGTACAAATCCCGGCTCTTGACTTTAAAGGCGTGGCTCTGTTTGGCTCCTGGTTCAATTCGGCTGTCGGCTCCTGTACTTCGGCTCTTACAGCACGGCTCAACTGAGTCTCAGCTTTTACAGATTGAATTTTGATTATTACAATTAATCAAAATAGGAAAACTTGTTCAGTCACGTCTGAACTTTAATCAAAAGAAATAAACAATATGGATTACCTTTTATCTGTTTCCGACCTGCTCACTCTAATTCACGTGTAAAAATGATCGCTTTTGTAATGCGAGACCAACGCATATCGCTTTCACTCTAAAATTAAATCATACACGATTGGAATATCTTTCTCCGGATCGTCTCAGCGTCAAATACACGTTTAATCCAAGGATTCAAATGAATAGTTATTTTTGAAAGTTTTAAAAGCCTTTTTATACAATACGTGTTCGGGGACATAATCATAACTAGTGCTAATGTAACAGGGACCATTACAGACACCCCCCCCCCCCCCATTTAGCAAGTGAAGTCATTTGTTTCAATAAATAATTATTTCATAAAGTCCCCTCAATTTTAGACTGAAACAAATTAGTTGTGTAGATATTTAAGTATTATCCAATAAACATTCAGTGCAGGTGCTGGTGAGTATACTCTAGCTACGGCTATACGATACATGAAGACGAATTTCAAAAGATTTTGATGAGGGAAAAACGAGAAAATTACAGCAAGTATGATTCAAAGGCCAGAAACAAGGCGCATGGATTTATCATGACTAATAATCTCTGATTGTAAGTTTTACATGTAGTAGCATATGTACTTACAACCTCATTATCATTCCATTTAACTCATTCGTGCGAGAGATGTACATTTGTATGTATTTGATTAGCCAATCTATCTTGCGTAAGCGGGGAAGCGATTTTGACAACACCAAACAATAGAGAGTCCCAATATATGTACACCTGCCACATAATTTCAAAAACTTTCATTCAAATCTGAAAATGCTATTACTAGACCGATACTCGATTTTAGATTTCAGTTTTAAAAAAAAAGAGATCACGGTAGCTCAGTGATATACAGCGCTCGCTTCGTAACCAGGAGGTCGTGCTCCGGCCCTGAGCGCTAAGCATACGTTTTGTGGTACTTCACCTACAGCTGGTGATGTCTTAATGTAAGTGAAAAATTTTCGACGGGTCGTAAAATAATCAATCAATCAATCAAAAAAGAATATTTGTTGAGACCACTCATACCAATTACTTACAGCAAAATTTTCAGTTCATTCAAGTCTTTAAATTGCAAGTTATGGTCATTTTAGTACCCCAAAAAATGAAAGAAAAGCAATGCATGCCCATAAAAGCACACATGAGTATGACACACTTTATTGTTTACGACATTCAATAGAGTTGAAGATTTGCCCATAGTATGAATTTCATATTGTTCGCATCATTTATAAGACAGCTAAAGTGATTTTCAAATCGTCCTATTAGAATTTATCACACGTGTACGCACGTGCTGGAATATATACAGATCAGAGTCAGTTAATGAAATACACAGGAAATGTATCATAAATTATGAAACTGGAATACAAGTATAGGGGTAGAATAAACGGAAACTGTAAAATCATGTAGATTTAGAACCTTTATTGAACAATCCTTCTACCACAAAACGTAGTCCCTGTCGAACTCTTTCAAAATTTGAATCGACACAAAAACTTGCAACTGAATAGGGTTAAGTAATAGATGTATAATATATTTGGACCAATGAGATCAGTATTGAACCAGTACATACCAAGTTATAACATCCTGTGCAGTTGTGCTCAAAAGCTGAAGAGCCAACTTCTTTAATTAAATTGAATCATCCACTACCCGGGATGATTTGAAATCAGGGAGTGTGACAGGGTTCTGGGCCCACCACTGCCTCTATCGCTCTCTGTAGTGGTGTATCTGCATTGTCTTTGATGGTCCTGTTGATCACGTCCATTTTCTCACAACTTCTGACGCAACAATTTAACATTTTTAAGATCCTTTTTGGGGGGGGGGGGTAATTAGGTCCCATTGATTCGCCCAAGTTCATCCATAATTGACTTAGTTTCCCTGCTATAACGTATATAGTCCAACTTAGTACCCAAAATACTGGGTGACGTGTTTCCTGTCGCCATTTTGAATTTCGTGACACTTTGGTGCACCTGGCTTCAACGACTGCATATAGACCCGCGATATTTGTATTCAGAAATCACACTTTGACAAATATTTTTTTCATGCAAAAACACTTACATCGATGGCTACAATTAATTTTTTTCATATTAAAATTGATTTCTTGGCTGCTAGAACAGAAAACCAAGTTCACCAAGAATATATGATATGGTTTAGGGATCAATATCTCAATTGTTTTAAAATATTTCAACAACTTTATTTACAATCTGGTTTTGTTTATGAATTACTCCGTTTACCTGATCAAGGTATAAGGCTCATGGGGGGTGTGACCCGTCAAATACTCCCCCTATAGGCACCTGATCCCACCTCTGGTGTTTCCAAGGGTCCGTGTTTGCCCTACTCTTCATTTTGTACTTTTATAGGATTTATAAGATTGATCACTGCTCGTTATCTTCACTTTTTCATGAGTATTATAACTTATATAATGCAGTAACTTACAGAGGATTATCATGGCTAACATGCATATTATCAATGTGATGGTTTACATAGCTTACATCTTATAAATGTAATAACTTATAGATCATTATTGTAGCTTATACATTATTGATATGATGTTATTATGTCACAATGATACATGTAACTATCAGATAATTATGACCATATATTTAATCAGGAATCTCTTTGTAGACTTGATGCCGTCATTATTTGTACCACTGTACAAGGTCGAGTCGATCTCATAACGAGATCTTTAAATGCGGGTGAGTATAAAACGATAATCTCTATCAAAATCAATGAATGAAACTTTGGGAAAATACAGTAAACGTTGTGGACATATATAAATGTTAGAAAGACTCGTTTTTAAAGGGAAGCATGTCTTTGCTGAGAAGCCGCTAGCCCTGAAGGAGGAAGACGTGGCTGAATGTTACAAGACAGCAACGAGAAACAACAAGACACTGCAATGTGGATTTAACAAGTAATGTACATATACATCTGTAGCTATATACGAAATATCCAATATATATAAAACTAATACTCCAAAGTACTCAAAGGTCAAGTACGTAAAATAGATACACACACACAGAGAGAGAGAGAGTACATATACATATATATATATAAAGCACTAAATAATCACAACTAGGTACTGAAAATTTTCACCCCTGCCCGGGGTCGAACCAGCGACGTACGGTACCCACCGCCTAGCAAGACTGTCAAACCAGTGCGTAAGTCCACTTGGCCACACTTCTCTAAAAAGGAAGTTTTGTTATGTTCCTAAAGCGCTACTTATACACACTGATGCAATCTCACACAGTCGCTGTGTTATTCAGTGTTTAAGATATTTTTATAAGGAGAGTGGATCTTTCAAGGCAATTGTATAGAATATTTAATAGAAAGAAAAAATTAACCTTTTTCCAAATCTGTGGGTACGCTCTGTAATTTAAACTGATTAAGTTCATTATTGCTTTCGTCAACAGTCTGAACGTTTGCAGAGGCCACTTTGTCCCTAGCTCCATTCTCTACCCAGAATTCCGTGCGCTAAGTACTCCGTATAGGTGAAGCTTGCGTATAGCACCCTCTGGTGAGAGAATGTTTGTTCCTCATACATAAGTCCAAGTCGAACCCGATGTATTTTACCGAACCCGATTTTTAGATAAAGAGTATCTAAGTTCGAGGCAATGAATCAAACATTCACATTGAACAAAATCAATATTTCTTTGATTCTGTAGAATGTATCAGCCCTAATTTCATTATTCATAAATTTGATAAATAAATTGCTATTAATTTTTAGTTACATGCCAAAATCTCACCGAAAGTTAAAATATTGATCAATATAAATAGGAATTCATTGTAAAAATATGAATTTAAAAAAAGAAGTTTTCATAACATCTTTACTTCATACAGTATCTCACAAATTTGCCTTATCTACGCACAAATCCTTCCTTTTACAAATCCAATAGTTGTAACAATTTACACATTCCCTATGATAATTCTACAAGGTGCGAGATGTAAATCTACATTTGAATATAGAACATTTTAGAAACTTACATAACATACTCTCATCTGAAGTAATATACGCCAAAACTTAGTTCGGTTTAATTGACGTTTCATTCAGAGGATTGCGCCTAGTCATAAATGGTTCATACTAATCTTACATTAGTCTCGCTTTCCCCAGACTCTCGCTCTCGAGACTTTGCAAGAGCGAGAGTCTGGTACGATTCCTATTTTATCGTTGTGATTTCTAATCGAGGTTTACCGAGAAATCGATATTGTTTCTGATTGGTTGACAGAGAAACGTGGAGGAACTGAAGTTCGAAGCAACTGTCAAAGTTTGTTTACAAAAGCGAAAATTATATTTTTAACTGAAAGACCTTCAGTTATCAATAATGAAAGACATTTTGCATGGGTTAACACACAATAAAATATCTCTGTTTGCTTTGTAACGAACAAACGCATATATCCTTATCATGAGTAGCCATTGTTATTGTTTTGGTATGACGCCCTCTACTGGTCACAAAATTAGAATAGGAATCGTACCAGACTCTCGCTCGTGCAAAGTCTCGAGAGCGAGAGTCTGGGAAAAGCGAGACTAGTAAAACAAAGAGGCGTCCTTGGCAACGAGTTTATGCGCAGTCACATATGGTGTATGTATAGAATATATTTTGACTTTTAATTGGCGACAGAACTTCGTTTCTATAATGAATTATGTCAAAGATTATGCCTGACGATGGGCTAAGTATGAAAAGGAGGAACTTGACATCTTGTCAGAACGGAGTATACGAAGAACATTAAAATCCTGTATTAGAAATACCAAAACATGTGTGTATTCTTCTGTGTTAAGTGATAAAAGAATTAGATAAGTTACACGAGATTTGTGTATTGGTTCCTGCTGGCAAAGATTATAATACCATTATCTGTGTTTTTAACGCTCATTATTACAACCGTATTTTAAACGAACTTGTCTTTCATTCAACATTTGCCAATCCTATTTACACTACAAGTTTGTTTCGCACTTTTTCTTACCAAAACTGTCCTTACTATTTGCTATAGAAAAACACAAATTCCCCAGCCTAGTGCCCCCTCCCATGAAAATGATGTAAACTACTACTATAGGTTGAAATCGCCACTACGATCCTACTATCACACATAAAACATTGATATAGGAATGTAATATTTTAGGTGAGTAACTGAAGTAATCGGCACAGTAATTGAAAGTACTTAAATAACTCTACAGCAAAGCCATTGAATCCACCCCTTATACTTAATATAACTCTACAGCAAAGCCATTGAATCCACCCCTTATACTTAATATAACTCTACAGCAAAGTCATTAAATCCATCTCTTACACTTAATATAACTCTAAAGCAAAGTCATTGAATCCACCCCTTACACTTAATATAACTCTACAGCAAAGTCATTGAATCCACCCCTTACACTTAATATAACTCTACAGCAAAGTCATTAAATCCATCTCTTACACTTAATATAACTTTACAGCAACGCCATTGAATCCACCCCTTATACTTAATATAACTCTACAGCAAAGCCATTGAATCCACCCCTTACACTTAATATAACTCAACAGCAACGACATTCAAGCCATCCCTTATACTTTTAAATGCATTAAATTTTGTGTTGTAGAAGATTCGATGTTGGCATAAAGAAACTACATGATAAAATTCGCTGCGGTGATTTAGGAACACTTAGATCCATTAAGTTGTCTGCTAGAGAGCTGCCTTCTACTTGCACAAAGGAATATATTCTATCATCAGGTAGTGTCATATATCTCATCATCAGGTAGTGTCATATATCTCATCATCAGGTAGTATCATATATCCCATCATCAGGTAGTGTCACATATCTCATCATCAGGTAGTATCACATATCTCATCATCAGGTAGTATCACATATCTCATCATCAGGTAGTATCACATATCTCATCATCAGGTAGTATCATATATCTTATCATCAGGTAGTGTCATATATCCTATCATCAGGTAGTGTCACATATCCCATCATCAGGTAGTGTCACATATCTTATCATCAGGTAGTGTCACATATCTTATAATCAGGTAATGTCACATATTCCATCATCAGGTAGTATCATATATCCTATCATCAGGTAGTATCATATATCCCATCATCAGGTAGTATCATATATCTCATCATCAGGTAGTGTCACATATCTTATCATCAGGTAGTGTCACATATCTTATCATCAGGTAGTGTCACATATCTTATAATCAGGTAATGTCACATATTCCATCATCAGGTAGTATCATATATCCTATCATCAGGTAGTGTCATATATCTCATCATCAGGTAGTATCATATATCCCATCATCAGGTAGTGTCACATATCTCATCATCAGGTAGTATCACATATCTCATCATCAGGTAGTATCATATATCTCATCATCAGGTAGTGTCATATATCTCATCATCAGGTAGTATCATATATCCCATCATCAGGTAGTGTCACATATCTCATCATCAGGTAGTATCACATATCTCATCATCAGGTAGTATCACATATCTCATCATCAGGTAGTGTCATATATCCTATCATCAGGTAGTGTCACATATCCCATCATCAGGTAGTGTCACATATCTTATCATCAGGTAGTGTCACATATCTTATAATCAGGTAATGTCACATATTCCATCATCAGGTAGTATCATATATCCTATCATCAGGTAGTATCATATATCCCATCATCAGGTAGTATCATATATCTCATCATCAGGTAGTGTCACATATCTTATCATCAGGTAGTGTCACATATCTTATCATCAGGTAGTGTCACATATCTTATCATCAGGTAGTGTCACATATCTTATCATCAGGTAGTGTCACATATCTTATCATCAGGTAGTGTCACATATCTTATCATCAGGTAGTGTCACATATCTCATCATCAGGTAGTGTCACATATCTTATCATCAGGTAGTGTCACATATCTTATCATCAGGTAGTGTCACATATCCCATCATCAGTTAGAGTTACAGATCCTATAGGTTGTATCATGATAATAATATCCTATCATCAAGTAATATCACATAATCATTGTCACGTGCATCAGTTTTTGAAATATATTTTCGAATGTATTTTTATATGCCCGTCTTTATGTATTATGGTGCAGCGATGTCTGTACGTCGGTCCGTCCGTCCGTCCATCCGTTCGTTCGGGGTTTTCTCTTTATAATTTCATTTCCCATTCACATATCATGCTGAAACTTGCTGTGTAGCTTTTTTGTGGGTCACTCTAGATCATACTACAATTTTGATCCATTTCGACCTTTTGTTCATATGAAAGTTTGTCACAGCCTCATGATGGCTGATACTACCTGAAGCAAAGTTATACAAATTATTGTAGCACAAGAAAAACACCCAATGTAAGCATTTCACGGGCGTATTATGTACCGTTTGCGGTATAGCGTTTCCCCCACAGACATTTCTGTTTTAGGATTGACGATATCCTTTTTGACGTCATATACATGTATGTTTTGGATAATACTACATGTAGTTTGTGGATATGACGTACCTAGTTCATCTTTATCATCAGTATAAAAATATTGAATTTCTCACACGCAGACCTGTTTTTATATATTCTTATGAAGCAGAATTTATTCAAAAATTTCTACGTGAGAAGAATTTGTTGTTGTGGCCTTCACTTCGACATTTAGATATATCGACGACGTATTATCTATTTAATTAACAATAATAATTTTCATTCATATATCGATTCGATATATTCCCGTGAATTCGAAATGAAATACACCACAGAGTCCTCCACTTCTGCTTCATACTTAGATATTTTATTGAAAGTAGATATTAACGGCAAACTAACAACTCGACTTTATGAAAAACGGAATGATTTCAGTTTCTCCATCGTCAACTTCCCGTATTTATGTAACAATATTCCATTATCACCTGCATATGGTGTGTATATCTCTCAACTGGTTCGATACGCAAGAATTTGTTCTGCGTTTGTTCAGTTTTTTAATCGAGGCAGGCTGCTGACAAACAAGTTGATGGTGCAGGGGTTTCAACATTCTTGTTTAAAGTCAGTATTTTGCAAATGTTATGCTCGTCATAATTATTTAGTTTGTCAATACAACCTATCATTGGGTCAAATGCTGTCTGATGTGTTTCATAGCGATCAATAGGCCATTCTTAGCACATTAATTTTGACAACGGATAACTCCGTTTACCTGATCAAGCTATAGGACTCAGGGCGGGTGTGACCGGTCGACAGGGAATGATTACTCCTCCTAGATACCTAATTCCACTTCTGGTACATCCAGGGGTCTGTGTTTGCCCAACTCTCTGTTTTGTATTGCTTATAGGAGTTATGAGATTGATCACTGTTCGTTATTTTCGCCTTTCACGTTTAAGTTTGCAATTATAGAATCTGTTTATGAAATAACGAAAACGTACTGTGTACTGTTTTTACATAAGGTTTTATCATATTACAGATAATTAATGATTTTAACAGGTGGATTTCTGACAGACAGCGTGGTTCATGATTTAGACTTGTTAGTGTGGTTGGCGGGAGAGCGACCTAATTCCGTATTTGCTTTTGGGCATGCGCAAAGTCCTATGATCAAAGAATGCGGTGATTACGACAGTGTGAATGTCATTCTGAAGTTTCCGAGCGGTTTGCTGGCATTTGTCGAAAACTTTAGAGGAGTCTCCTACGGTTACGATCAGAGATACGAGGTATCTAATGATGAAAAAACAAAACTACTGAAAAGGACCGATTTTCACTCTTTGATATTATAGGATTAAACATTCCTTTTGAAGAATTTATCGATGTGTAAACTCCGGACATTTTACTCACAAACTGAATAAAAGTGCGAAGCACTTTTATGTTAAGTTTGTGAGTAAAATGTCCGGAGTTTACACATCGATAAATTCTTCAAAAAGAATGTTTGATTCTTATAATTCCAATTCATTCACTTTATTAACAATTGCAAAAATTTGAATAGTTTCCATGCACTATGTTATTTGTTTTCAGGCATGTATGAATACATCGCGTTTTCGGATTTTTTTTTTTTTTTTTTTTTTTTTTTTTTTTACATGTAAACTCTTGTTCAGCTTTATTTTTGTCCAATCAAAACAATTGTAAAAAATAAAATTGGAATTATTTACATGTACAGACTTAAATGTAAATTGATTAATCACAAAACTGAATCATTTGACGTTCTTCACATAACTTGTAGGTTCTAGGTACCAATGCATGTGCGGTTATTGAAAACCCAAAGGAATCACAGCTAAATTTGTGGGACGAAACTGGGATGCATTCGGATTTGATGTGGCAAAATGCAGTTACTCGCTACACGGAGGGTCTTAAAAAGGAAATCCAACACTTTGCAGCAGTTGTTAAAGGTCACATTCATCTTCATTTTTATTTATCTTATTTATTTATAAAGCGCAAAATTACATAATAGTTTCTATGCCCTGTACAATGTTTGTGCTAATAATCAATGATAATATACCAATAAAAGACCTGCAAGGGCTATAAAGGAAATGATAAACCAATAGAAAAAATTTAAATAAAACATGGTAGTAAACTGACGAAGTGGTTGACTTTGATCAGACAAGATATAACTGGTACACAGGTATTCGTATACTGGATCAAAGGTCAGTTTGCAAGAGATTGCACATAGAATCCTTGATATTGCACTCAGTTCCAACCACTTTTCTGCAGCTATGATTGAACGTTTAAAGGGAATTGTCTTCATTATCCCAAAAAAATAAAATAAAATATATATATAGCACGCTAAATAATTCGGTTCCTTTTGGAAAACACATGGATTTGTTATAATTATTTCGCGCATTTAATTCATAAACATGTAATATTCTGAACTGAAATCATCATTTTCTTTCCTTTGTTTATTTGTTCTTCATTCGGATTTTTCAAGATATTGTGTCTAAATTTCAGGTGGAAGACGGCATTTATTCCCCGATGTACTTACAGTTAACATGATTTTTTTTAATGTAGCCTATCAGTGGCGGATTTAGCGCCAGACACACGCCCCCACCCTTAACATTTTTCATAGGAATGTGTCCAATGTGTCTTCAGTCTTATTTTTGTCAGAACTCAGTAGTTTTAGGGGGGCTGAAGGGAGCACCCCCAGACACCCAACTGTTTTACTGCCCTATCCTCTCCGTTCTGAACTTCATATGGTTTGCTGTATTTAATAAAAAAATTTCTTTTTAAGGTGAATCGAACTGTATTGTCAAAGGGGAGGAAGTGACGTTTGTCAGTAGGCTATGCTCGTCTGCTACCGAGTCTCTACAGCGAGGCCAAGTGATTAACCTGACGTAAAAGAACGAGAAAAAACTTTAGTAGAAGTGGAAGATAGTGTACTTTATCAAACATTGCTTTTCTTTACCATACATCTTGTTATATTTTTTTCTGTACCGATCTTTTGGAGTTGTCTTTTTCTCCAACCCCTTCAAATGACCGACTCTGAAGGATCACTCCGAGTGACGGAAAACGATTTATCGCTTTTGTCTTGTAAGGTCACGTATTCTATATTTATATTTACCTGCCTGATGACAGGCAATATAGTCTCATAAGGCCGCTTAATAAACCAATCATATTACTAGAATTTAATTTGCAGTATGACAACACACCTGTCTACGGTAAACAACTTCATATTAACTGTAATCCCGTTAGGATACGGTTTATAGAATATGTCCTCAATAGCCCTTGCTTATCGTAGAGGCAACTAAATGGGGGCGGTCCTTCGGACAAGACCGCAAAATCCGAGGCTCCGTTTCTCATCAGGTGTGGCACGATAAAGATCCCTCTCTGCTCAAAGGCCGTATGCGCCAAGCATAGGCCTAAATTTTGAAGTCCTTCAACGGCAGTGGTGACGTCTCCATATGAGTGAAAAATTCTCAAGCGGGACGTTAAATATACAGACAACCATCCATATTCACTTTATGTACACCTGAAGATGGATGTAAAATATTCAGAAAGCGCCTGGGATTTGTGAATGTGTTCAATATAATTTGGAACTGCATAAAAGTTACTGCAAACCATTTTTTATTTGCGGCTAATTTATTTAGTAATTCACCCGGGGTAAACTGGTTTGTCAAAAGATGGAGATTCAAATAGAAAACGTCTTCGGTACATCTATGAATTTAAGGAGTTGAAGTTTGTCGACAAACATTTTTGATACACACACAGCATTGGCGAGTTTACATTTAAATCTCTGATACATCATCTGATCACAAATGGGTTGGTTTCAAGAACTCATGGAAATAAACATAGGCGGCCTAAGAATGCATACAGTTTTGATGTTTTGAGGGATGTTGCTCAGTTCATATATAATTATGACGAAAAGCATGGTCTGCTTCAGCCGGCAGCAGTCAACAGGAATATCGGTGGACACAATACTTCTACCATGCAATGAAAGCAAACAGTCCCTGTACAGAATATACAAAGATGTTTGTATCGACAATGACAAGACAGCAGTAGGGCTAACGACGTTCAAGGGCATTTGGCAGAGTTGTTGTCCAAACATAAAATTCGTGTCACCCAAGACTGAAGTATGTCCTATCTATGAACAACACAAAGATCACATTCAATCGGCAATGACAGAAAACGATAAGTTAGCTGCTCTAGACAAATATAGTGCACATCTGAATGAAGTGAAAGTAGAACGACAGGTACCTTACAATAAACAAAATTTACAAACCATTAAAGTGTGGAAAAAATATTTTATGAAATGTATTAAAATACTGTATTACCGCAAGTGTGTTTAAAATCCGTTGTTGTATTAAAAATGCTGTGGTATTTACCGATAATAAGAACTACGTATGTAGTTTTTTAAAAGACTTATACTCTTGTTTAACGAAATACAAGTCCTTTGAAGTTAATCGATATTGTAATAACAGTTATATAAACAGTCTGTTACTAATGTGAGAACTAAGTTACTACTAAGGTAGCTGAGCAACCAGTCCCGGTACAGTCAGCTTCGCCGATGTCAACAGAGCTTAACCATGTCCACTATACCTTCAATTACTCGCAAGCTGTATCCATCCCGCATCATGTTTGTCAAGTTGGACCTCTCTATTTTGCTACACCTAGAAAGATTCAGTTGTTTGGAGTTGCTATGGAGGGTAGCTATTATTTCTGTGTACTATGTTTCTAAATTTAGACAATTTCATAATATACGTTTGCATTTTCTGACGAACAAATGGTATTTAGAGAGAGGCTTTGTAATTCACGTAGGTATAAAGAAGCAGATCAACTTCCTAGTAGATGAGGATTCGATACCGGGGGGAAACGGAACACACGTCAAGGGCGCTATTGGCGTAATTTCCATGCTTCGTTATTGTTTTGAGAATTTTGGTCTGGGTGAAAAAGAATGCCACTTACACTGTGATAACGCTTCAGGTTAGAATCCAAATTAAATAGATAATCAAAAATAGTAATGAAAAAATAAACACGATTGTGTGAGTCTTACAATTCTTAAAGAAGCATTTTAATTTTACTTTGAAGGAGAAAACAAAAATAAATTCATTATGGCGTACTTACTTCGGAGAACGCTCAGTGGCAAGCACTCCCAAATACATTTGCACATGCAAGTTCCATACCATAGCAAAAGTTTAGCGGACGCCGGGTTTGCTTACATAAAAAAAATTATACAGAAGGTCAGAGGTTGATTCAATGGATCAGTTAGCATCCGTAGTCAGAAAAAGTGCGACATCTAATATATAATAGAGAGTGGGTCGAGGTTTTGTACAACAAAAGTGGCAAACTTCCATTCGATATTTATTTTTCATACTCGTATAAAAATTCTCAAACATATTCTAGCTAGTTTGGGTGACATCTTTCCGTCACGTGGGTGTGATTGAAGCCCTTTTCAGTCCTTTCGACGTAGTTGGTCACCCCGTTGTAGGATGAATGACGTTGCTGCTCTTGAAAACAGCAAAATAGACGATAATACCAACAGTGATTCCGACGAAAGCTACTGATCCTAGGATGATGCCCACCAGTACACCTGTGTTTGCTAGGATAGATGGGGGCGGCTGAAATGTATGTGATTATGTCAAATAAAAATGATTGTGGTTAAATAGAATTACAATAGTGTACTTTACATTACACCGCACATTATATAATACATGTATGTATTAAAGTTATTCATCAATCAATCAAATATGATATGTTTATCATATACTTGGTAATAATTATGCAGATTGTACACTGCGCGATACGAGTGACGTCACAATAGCCAATATCAACGACCGGTCCGAAAACACCTATTAAATGTCAGACTGGCGTGCAAAAATGCGTATCAAGCCGAAAATTACGTATTCACTCGCAACAATCAATGTATCAATATTTTTACCATGGTAAATTAATGTTTTTATTGTAGTACTACTTAAGTAAATCAATGTATCAGAATTTTTAACATAGTTGATTATGATTGATATATCTAAGTTTTTACAAGTACCATAGTTAATCAATGCATCAGAGATTTACCATTTATAATTCAATGTACCAAGGTTTTTACTATCTAGAGTAAATCATTGTACCAAGGTTATTACCATAGAAAAGTAATGTATCAAATATTCCTTGATCTGATAACATGAATATCATTTTATAAAAGGGAAAAGTGCGACATATGATGAATACATGTACAATATTACATGCCAAAATCCATATCATCGGGCTGATATGGGGCCACTCGGGCTGATATGATATGGATTTTAGCATGTATTACTCTCTACATACAAGTACCATTTCAATAAATTCACCGCAATATAAAATCAGTTGATATGTGATCAAATCTACTATGTCAATTCATTACCGTTATTCCGACAGTTAGTGTTCTGGTGGTGT
This sequence comes from Ostrea edulis, assembly GCF_947568905.1. NCBI lineage: Eukaryota > Metazoa > Mollusca > Bivalvia > Ostreida > Ostreidae > Ostrea > Ostrea edulis. Next base: position 16,438,285 of record NC_079173.1, on the reverse strand, counting down.
TGGAGATGTTCTGTGATACCGTGGTGGATTGGTCAATTGTCGTGGATGACACCATTGGAATGGCAGAAGTGGAACCTGATAAGTCAGAAGAGGAGGTTGTATCGGGCGAGTTGGTCGTAGTGCTCTGTGATACTGTGGTTGATTGGTGAACGCTCGTGGAGGAAACAGCTGGGATGGCAGAAGTGGAGCCTGATGAGTTAGAAGAAGAGGTTGTATCAGACGAGGTGTTAGTGGTCTGTGATACCGTAGTTGATTGGTTAGTGTTCGTGGAAGAAACAGTTGAGGTGGCAGAGGGCGTGGATGATAGGTCAGATGAGGAGGTTGTCTCTGGTGAAGTATTAGTCTGTGATGCAGTGGTTGATTGATCAGTTGTCGTGGATGGCAAGTCAGATGAGGAGGTTGTACCGGATGAGGTGGTTGTACCGGATGAGGTGGTTGTATCAGATGAGGAGGTTGTGCCAGATGAGGTGGTTGTATCAGATGAGGAGGTTGTACCAGATGAGGTGGTTGTATCAGATGAGGAGGTTGTACCAGATGAGGTGGTTGAATCAGATGAGGTTGTACCAGATGAGGTGGTTGTATCAGATGAGGTGGTTGTATCAGATGAGGTGGTTGTATCAGATGAGGAGGTTGTACCAGATGAAGTGGTTGTACCAGATGAGGAGGTTGTACCAGATGAGGTGGTTGTATCAGATGAGGTTGTACCAGATGAGGTGGTTGTATCAGATGAGGAGGTTGTACCTGATGAGGTGGTTGTACCAGATGAGGTGGTTGTATCAGATGAGGAGGTTGTACCAGATGAGGTGGTTGTATCAGATGAGGAGGTTGTACCAGATGAGGTGGTTGTATCAGATGAGGAGGTTGTACCAGATGAGGTGGTTGTATCAGATGAGGAGGTTGTACCAGATGAGGTGGTTGTATCAGATGAGGTTGTACCAGATGAGGTGGTTGTACCAGATGAAGTGGTTGTATCAGATGAGGAGGTTGTACCAGATGAGGTGGTTGTATCAGATGAGGAGGTTGTGGTATTCTGTGATTCTGTGGTTGATTGGTCAGTATTGTTGGAGGAAGTAGTTGTTATTGCAGAAGTCGATGATGAGTCAGTGGAAGTTGGAGCAGAAGAGGTTGTCTCCGAATTACAAGTTGCATTACTTTCGTCTGCTTTGTCTTCACAATTTCGGATTCCATCACATGTCAAGTTAATATTCACGCATCTGCAAACCATACCAAAGAAATAGCGTAATAATAGTCTATGACCAAACATGCAAACTGTTAAATATAGGGTAATTAGATTAATACGATTAAGTCAACAAATGCTTATAGATTAAATAAGAGGCCCACAGGCCTTATTGGTCACCTGAGCATTAGTTAAAAGTATCACTAGTCCCAAAGCCTATGTAATCTAAACACTGCCCTGTTATGAATATCTAAACTAATTCTAAATAGATATTCATCAACAGTATGAAATAAGATGCCTATACCGAGGAAATACTTTACATGATAAAATATGTTATAATCATAGGTAACATTAACACGATATGACTGGACCTATCATACAGTCAAAACCCTAGGGTTGCAAAATTCACAATTTTGTTTTTGGAACATAATCAGAATGGTGGTTATCAAGAACAAGCTTAGAAATAACCACGATGGACTACGAATTACAGTAGGTCACCTGAGTTTACTTTGTAGAAGTTACCACTCACTGTCACAAACAAAATGATGATACTGTATATATATATATATATATATATATATATATATATATATATATATATATATATATATATATTACACAATAATTTGCCCTTCTAAATACATAGGCAGTTGCATGATTCAGTAAAGTTTCTACCATATTATTTTGCAGAATGAACTGGTGCATATATGTAATTTATGATTGAGTGTTTCAGTAAGACTTCTATCAATCCCCTATCTTTGCTCCTCATGAAAATATTAACAGTTGTAAGAGAGAAACATTACACGTATTGAGCCACAACATATGCCAGCAATTGGAACTCCTCGAATGTCTCGCACACTCGACATAGATCTCGGATGTAATACGATGGCATCCATGAGCGAATTTGAAGCATTGCTAGCTATGACGTACGTAACGTAGTGCGGTAGGCTGTGACGTCATAATTGACAATGTATTAAATTCACTCATGGATGCCATCGTATTACGTCCGAGATCTATGTCGAGTGCGAGAGACATTTGAGGAGTTTTGATTGCATATGCCAGAAGTGGTGTAAATCAATGTGGATTCTAAAAGAATTCAAAGAACTTAGTGAAAACGTGAAGATAGCGAACAGCGATCAATCTCATAACGTCTGTAGGGAATACAAAATTAAGAGTTGGTCAAACATGGACCCCTGGATATACCAGGCCCCGCCGTCATAAAACTTTGAGAATTCTCAAATAAATTCTCAACTCAACTCTTGAGAATTACTCAGCTAAGAATATTCTCAAATCAGCCGTCATAAATCGATTTGAGAATATTCTTAGCTGAGTATATTCTCAAGAGTTGAGTTGAGAATATTATCGTGCGCGACAGTTTTCGCGGAATTTTTTCAGTGCTGGTAGCGGCCCTGTAGAGCTCTTTAATGTTAAAAAGGTGAGAAAACGTCATAGAAACATGTAAATATACCAATATTACGTCTTGAAATTTTGTCGTCTGCTGCATTTCCTTTTAATATGGAGACGATGGAAGTAAAAAAGAAAGCTAGGGTACAAAATTGGACCGCTGAGGAAGAAGTTCTGTTAATAGAGGAAGTGAAAGCGAGAGCAGAAATCCTCTTTGGACCTCTGAAGGGTTGTGGAAAGTCCGGAAAGATTAAAGAAATAAAAGACAGAGAATGGCAAATGGTTGCTGACAAGTTAAATTCGTAAGAACATTATTTTCTTAATTTTTAATTCAAAATGTAATATCATAAACGCAGAATTGGTTAAATTCGGTGGCATAATCATGTTATTCAATCCGCGGACTTTACGATAGCATTTATTCTGGAAATGTGACTTTTAAAAACTATTTAAATACTATTTCGTATCATCATCATTATTCATAAAAATTGTTTTTTGTTACTGACCTGGAGATATAAAGAAATCATGCCAGTATTTCCTCTGATTCAAAGCAGATTTGGAGGGACTTTCCAAATCTATTTTAAGCATCCATCTATTAAAAAGGGGTGGATCAACGATTTTACTCATAGTAATGTAACACCTCAAATTGTGTTATAGTTCTTTATTCCATGGTGATGAAGTATATGTACAGTGTTCCCATAAGTAAGGGGCAAACGTGGTGACTACAGCTATGGGCACTTCCCTTCTGAATAGTGTTGTATCACAGGCACTTGTTTCTGTAAATGACGTATGACCTCTGTATACTAATAACAACAATTGTTATTAGTATACAGAGGTCATAAGTCATTTACAGAAACAAGTGCCTGTGTGTTGTATCGTAAGATGTACTTGGACCCACAGGGGCTCGGTTGTCAGATATTGAAGTTTTGTATTATTTGTTCCCGAATAATAAATTGAAGTTTTGCATGATTTGTGTCCGAATAATAGATTATATAAATAAAATCCACCACCAAAATCCGCTTTTTTCGAGATTTTAAAAAAGGTGTATCATGTGTACATTAAAAAAAATGACCAGCATGCAATGCACTGTTTCATATGACATTATAAATATTTATCAATAATTAGTTTTATGTCAAAAGTTTTCTTTAAATAACAGTTTTCTTTAAATAACATAACCCGAAATAATTTTCAACAAAAAATGATTACAAATAAAACCTATATGAATATCTCGTTCAGAGATACACAAGTGAAATGGTCAAGTGGTAACGACGTCGACCCCAACTGAAGTTCGATTCCCATCGTTGTCATATTTTTTTTTTTTTAAACTTGAAATTAAATTTCCTCTCTTACAGTAATTTAATGCTTTGTAGACAATTCGACAACAAGATGAGAGGTCTGGAGGAAGCGAAGAAAAAATATTACAACATTAAACAGAGGAGTATGAAAAAGAATTTATCAATTTGTATTAAATTTAGCAATAGAAACAGTGCAGTACAGATTAATGATGTTAATTAATTTTGTGAGCATACTATACTTATTGTCATGCATGTATTTTTGCTGAATATACATGTATCAAATCAATCTGAAGTTTTGGAAATATATTAATATATTAATTTATTTAACCAATATTACCTTTTTTTTTTATCATTATCATTATTGTTCATTTATTTTATTGTATGGTATTTTGATGAGATTATAATTTTAAAAAAAATTAAAAACCTTATTTGAATAATTCAATCATTTATTGTGTAAATCTCTAGCATCTATTTTCAATTAGGCAAAGAAAAACTTGATTCAGTCAAAAAGTCCAAGACAGGAGGAGGTCCACCCCTCCCATCACTAACACCTGGGGAAGAGACTTTTCTGAACTTGTCAGTAGGCCAACCAAATGTCCATGGTTTAAATGGAGGTGTTGATACTGATGGTACATATACATGTAGAATCACTATTCAATCTCAGACTTTTAACCTTGAAGTTATCCAAATTTGAAAGGTATATTTGTATTCACCTGAGGATGGATGTTAAAATCCAGAAAGCGCTAGTGATTTGAATATATATGGTTTGTTGTATGTACTGATATTGTGATATTGTTGATTATAGAGCAGCAGATTACCAACTCCATTCAAAATGAAAACAATACTTTCTGGTGAAAAGCGGTATCTTTGGAAGATTTCGTCCTCCTCCAGACTCTCAAGAGGATTACTAAGGTCCCGAAATACCAGAGGTCGTCTTAAAATGCGCTGATTTTGTCTCCTCTGACGTCTGCGTCTGATCATAGCAGCCATTTTTAATGCTTGAGAACGTTCTTAAGTCTGCATTTTTGTAGACTCAAATATTTGAGAATAAAACTGATTTTGAGAATTTTTTTTGTGCTCAACTTTTTTATGACGGCCGCTGAGTCTGAGAATGGGGAAGTTGAGAACATTCTCAGACTTGAGAATATTCTCAGACTTAAGTATGTTTTATGACGTCGGGGCCAGAGGTCAAATCAGGTGTCTAGGAGGAGTAAGCAACCCCTGTCGACCGGTCAGACCCACCGTGAGCGCCATATCTCAAAGATATCAAAGGCAGAAACATTAAAAATGTAAATATGATATGGTAACAGCATTATAGCGGTATTTTACCCCGGAATCTCACTCGTGTGGTGCATATCGCTAGTTTGATATTCCATAGATCTATCAAAAACCCGTTGTATATGCTGTAGCACTTCCGGTCCGAACTACTTTTGAAATGATCCCTGCTTCAATATTCCCTGTTTATCAATAGCATACACGAATAAAATAAAGCACTAAATGATTTGAAAATAAAACGTTTCAACAATATTTATCAAATCTAAAATATAAAAGACATACTAATTAATTTGTTTATCAAATAACAACTCATTGAAAAAATGATCAGAAAAGAGGTACATGTACTTTATTTAGGCCTATTTATTTTTTCAAAAGTACAAGGAAATATTGTACACAAAACTTGCGAGAGAATAGATTTGCGCCCACTCATATAATGCAAGTAACTTTTCATAGAAATGTACACACCATCAATAAATACCCCAAAATTAGAAAATTAAAGAGAGATGCCTACAGTTACTGTCAACAAGGATGGCCTATGTGTGGTCAAGCCCGGTGGACTATACGTAGACAACCCAGCAACGCTACCAGCTGCAGTAGCAGGTTCCAAGTATTCCACAAGCCACATCTCTCTTCCCTGGAGCCACCCCAGACAGCGTAAAGAATATGAACATATTTCCAATGTTTACTGACCTGTCATATGTTTGAATCAACTTACGAAACATTCTCTTTACATACGAATTACATATGTACGAGTTAATTATATAATAGAGTATGGAACTCTTTTGTATTTTGAGTTAACCCACGTTTTTTCTTCGCGCCAGCAATGTTGTTTAGAGCATTCTGTGTATTCATCTTTTCTTTTTGGTTCGCCACGGTGTAAGTATTTACATTTACTTGTAAATCATGTGTACTTATCGTGCTGATATATTTGTGTTTTCAATTATGATCTACTGTTTACATTTACAAATTACTGCAAATCGAATTGAGTTGTGTCAATCATACGCATACAACATGTCTAGTCAATGAGTCAGCTTAAGTATCTTTAAGTCATAAGTAATTGATGGTATTGTTGCAATACATACTTGATTCTTGCAAATATTTACTGATTTATTCAATTCCTACATTCTACGGTTCACCATTAGTGTCATAGTTGTATCGGCATAAGTTACCTTCTTCTATGTGTGTCATTCATCTCAATATTTGATACTGAATTAATTAGATATCAGATGACTTTATATTTCATTTGGAGGATACCATGCATGTATTTGCATGTTATATACATTGTATATTGATGTGTGTCATGATTGTGAACTTATGATTGTTTTGTTTTGTTTGTAGCCTTTTACCACTTTCATTTTCACTTGCACCTGTGCAACATTAAAAGGCGGTTAACTATATGCGGACTTCGTCTTGTCTATGGCAGAATAGTAAAAGGACCCACATGGAGCCATCGAAAGAAATTGACCCCGTCAATATCAAGAAGGAGCCTAGCTCACCACATATGGAGGACACACACTCCATGAAATCGAAACGCACATCAAAACATGGTTCACGTCACAGCTCAAGACATTCATCTTCTTCGAGTACATCGAAACGTGCCAAAGCAGAAGCCGCCCGTGCTCTCATCAAACTGGCTGAAGAGGAGGCAGCTCTTAGGAAGAAGTTATCCCAACTTGAGGAACAGGACGACATTAATCAGGCAACTATAAAGGCCTCAGCAGCAAGAAGAAAAGCTGACTACCAGGCTGACATGGATCTATTGACAGCCAGGAAAACAGCAGCCGCACTTGACGCGGAAGCAAGAGTATTCGAACAGGACTTCTCCGGAAGTGACATAAGTGAGGATGACATTCCTGTACCAAAGGAGGATCCACAAAAGAGGACGAGTGAATATGTGAGTGATGTGTGTACTCGGGAACAAAGTGATATTTTGTACCATGGTGTATCTGTTATCCCGCAGAATACTACAAACTTGTCTTCCCAGACTGAACCGCAGCAAGAAAATCAAACCACAGATATACATGATGCAGACCGTGTGACTCGTACTGATCATCCTGTTGATGAGTATATCAGCTCGCGTACACAACCACTGACACCAGCTTCGTCGTACGTTGAATTGCTACCTTCTGTGTTTTTACGCTCGAATCATTTGCCACATGTACCTGACATTTCTAAGTTCCTCTTAAGGAAAGAACTGTTGATATCAAGACTTTATCGATTTAGTGATAGACCGGAGTCCTATTTTGTATGGAAGTCTAGTTTCCAGAACATTCTTACCGATTTGCAGGTCATGGACTTTGAGCAATTAGACCTCTTAGTGAAATGGCTCGGACCCGAATCGAGTTCCTATGCCTTAAGCATTAGAACTGCTAATGTTGACTGCCCAGCAAAGACAGTACGTCTCTTGTGGGAAAGGCTAGATCAGAGATATGGTTCACCTGAGAGAATCCAAAGCCTGTTGAAGGACAAACTTGCCAAGTTTCCCAAGCTCAACTTTAAGGACAGCCTCAAACTTTATGAACTTGCTGATCTTTGCGAAATTCTGAGTCTAAAGCAACAACCAATGTACCAACCACTGCCTGCTTATTTTGATTCCTCTGTTGGAGTCAACCCTATTATTGAAAAACTTCCCAACTACATGAAGGAAAAGTGGGTCACTAGGGCATCCAGATACAAAGAAACAAACAGACAATGTTTTCCACCATTCAAGTTCTTTGTTGATTTTGTGAAGGAGATGAGTCGTGTGAGAAATGACCCAAGTTTCTCCTACAGTGAGACTGGAAATCCACCAATGAAATATGTTCGTTCAACTACTTTAGCATCAAAGATTCAAATACCTACTGCAGCGACTGCAAAAAGAGAAATTTCATCTGATTCAAAGGATAAAACCCCAATGTGTGCAATTCATGGGACAAGTCATCGACTTAGTGAGTGTCGTGCATTCCAAGCCAAGTCAATGGAGGCTCGGAAAAGCTTATTGAAAGAAAAGGGATTGTGTTTCAAGTGTTGTGACTTTGCACATAAAAGCAGACATTACAAAGAAAAACTTGCATGTACACTTTGTAACAGTGACAAACATACAACAGTGATGCATGGAGACATCCCCCTAAAGTTCATGGCGTGGAGAACACTCATAGAACTCCGCTTGATCCGCTGGTAGTAGAATCCTCGTGCACCGAGATCTGTGGAAATGTCGCCTATGGAAAGTCATGCGCCAAAATCTTACCTGTGTTTGTGTATCCCAAAGAATATCCTGACAACTGTTAAAATGAATGTAATCCTGGATGACCAGAGTAATCGATCACTTGCCAAGAGTTCATTCTTTGACTTGTATCAGATTCATTCGCAACCAGAAGAGTACATTATGAACTCGTGCAATGGAAAATTTATGATTTCCGGTCGACGTGCCTTTGGATTCTCACTGGAATCATTTGATCGCCAAGTACATATAGACTTGCCCGTTCTCATTGAATGTGACAACATACCTAACAATAAACATGAGATACCATCACAGGAAGTCACTAGGCATCATCCACACCTACGTGACATTGAACTCGAAAGCGTAGTTGACAACTGTCAAATCTTGTTTCTTCTTGGCAGAGATGTACCATATGTGCACCGCATCCTTGACCAGAGAGTTGGTCATCCTGATGCACCTATTGGACTTCGATCACCTCTAGGATGGACTGTAGTCGGTGATGTGTGTCTTGGATCTCAGTATCGCAGTAATAATGTCAATGTGTATAAGACATTTGTATTGTCCAATGTACGACCATCCTTACTTCAACCTTGCAAAAGTGAACTGAAAGTGAAAGAGGTGGTTACATCGAGGGTACCTGCCAAACATTCTCTGGATTACACAGGTGACAATATTTTCCTACTTACACCTCATGACAACAAGCAAGGAATGTCTACAGAAGATAAAGTTTTTCTGGAAGGAATGGACAGAGAGTTCAAGAAGAACATCGAAGGTAACTGGGAGGCTCCACTACCGTTCAGGAACCAACGCACATGTTTACCGAACAATCGAGCTGTGGCCTTAGAGAGAGCTTACCGATTTGACGCTAATCTAAGGAGAGATCCAGTCAAAGGCAGATATTTCCTAGACTGCATGCAGAAACTGTTTGATCATAAACATGTCGAGACTGCACCGCCTGTTTGTAAGGATGAGGAAGTGTGGTATTTACCAGTTTTTGGTGTATACCATCCTCGCAAACCGGACCAGATCAGAGGAGTGTTTGATTCTTCAGCTACATTTCACGGACTTTCTTTGAATGATGTTTTGATGTCTGGTCCAGATCTCAACAACAGTTTACTCGGGGTGCTTATCAGATTTCGCAAGGAGCCGATAGCTATAACAGCTGATATCCAACAGATGTTTCATTGTTTTTACGTACGACCATATCACAGGATCTGCTTAAGATTCTTCTGGCACCATAACAATGACTTTAACCAAAAGCTTGAGGAATATAGAATGAGGGTCCATGTGTTTGGAAATAGGCCGTCGCCCTCAGTAGCTACATATGGTCTACACCAAACAGCATTTGAAGCTAAGGAAGCATTCAAACCAGATGTCACTGACTTTGTTTTAAATCACTTCTATGTGGATGATGGATTAATCTCCGTATCTTCTATCAACCAGGCTGTTGACTTGATGAAACGAACACAGCAAGCGTTAGCAACCCATGGTAACTTGCGTTTGCACAAGATCGCCTCCAACAGCAAAGATGTTGTTCGTGAATTCTCTCCAGATGCTCTTTCCAAGGAACTGAAAAGCTTGGAACTATCTGACGACGACTTACCTGTTCAGAGGAGCTTAGGACTTTGCTGGAACATGAACACTGATGCATTTACTTTCCAGATTTCAAGTGACGAGAAACCCTTGACTCGACGTGGAGTGCTTTCTACTATTAACAGTATATATGATCCCTTAGGATTTGCTGCACCTGTGACAATTGAAGGGAAATTATTATTACGTCAGTTGACTGATGGAAACACTGGATGGGATGCACCACTTATTGACATAGAAGGACAGAAATGGCAAATGTGGAGGAAGTCTTTATCTGGTCTTCAAGATGTGTCAATTCCCCGTCAATATGTTCCATGTTCTCTTCAAGGAAGTGTTCGAAATGAACTTCACATATTTTGTGATGCATCTGAGAAGGCAATAGCTGCAGTCGCCTACCTGCATGTGTTTAATGAGGAAAATGAACATTACGTAGGATTCGTTATCGGAAAAACCAAGGTTGCTCCACTTCATGGACATACAATTCCAAGACTGGAGATGTGCTCTGCCCTTCTCGCAGTTGAAATTTATCAACTAGCCAACGAGAACCTGAACATTGAATTTGAGAAACTGTGAAATTTTACTCGGACAGTAGAGTAGTACTAGGATACATCAGCAACCAGACAAGAAGATTTTTTTATCTATGCTTCGAATCGTGTGGAGCAGATTCTTAAACATTCAACGCCAAAACAGTGGAATTACGTTCCAACAGGACTCAACCCCCGCTGACAATGGAACGAGGGGCTTAGCGGCTGACAAGCTTCAAAGTAGTGTTTGGATCCAGAGACCTATTGAATTTCTTACAAGACAGTCTGTGGAATCTGATGATGCTTCTAGCATGGATATTTGTCAGTCTGATGTGAATACCTACCTGTCTGAAGTCGAACCAGTATCTAGTTCTGAACCTGAGCATGGAAGTATTGTTAGAAGGTTTGAGCGGTTCTCTGAGTGGTCTAGACTTGTACATGCGTTTGGAAGGCTGAAAACGAGAGCACGACAAGTAAAGAAGAAAACAACAGAGAATTCATTGGTTTCGTTCAGTGAAGCAGAGAAATTTATTGTAAGTCTCGTCCAGAATGATGTTTATGGTGAAGAGATACAATCGATCAGAAGTAATCAACGTTTACCAAGAAGTAGTCCACTTCAAGCATTAGGACCAGTCCTAGATGAAGAGGGCATCCTGCGTGTAGGAGGGAGACTCAACAAACTGAAGTTAGACGACTTTGAGAAGAATCCAGTCATTATCCCAGGGTATTATCACATTGCTACATTACAAGTGCGCCATCGTCATCAACTACTTAGGCACCAGGGACGTCACTTTACAGAGGGTGCAATCAGATCAACTGGACTTTGGATCACAGGAGGAAAAAAACTTGTGTCTTCAGTGATTCACAGATGTATTATATGGTACCGTACAAGTTTTACATTATGACCCCTGGGTCGAGGCCTCTGCTGGTGGACTGTTAGTCCCCGAGGGTCTCTACAGCCCAGTAGCTAAGTACTTCGTTACTAGCTTGAAAATACGGATGTATATTTAATTGCTGTTATAAAATTTAGAAATTCATTTCAAAATTAAGGATTATCTCCCTCATGCATAGCTCTTATCCTTCGACGAATTTGGCTCCACTTTTTTGGCACGCTGGTTTTGGCTATATTTAGCTCTAAAACTTCATAGTTATTTCGGATTTCAAACATTTCGGTTGATCATCACTGAGGAGACATTATTTGTCGAAATGCGCATCTGGTGCATCAAAATTGGTACCGTACAAGTTTTACATGTAAAAAAAACAAACAACAAAAAACAAGCACCTCCATTTACAAACGTAGGTGTCGATGTTTTTGTTCCATGGCAGATCGTCACCAGAAGGATGCGAGGTGGAAGTGCATCGTCAAAGCGATGGGGCGTCTTATTTACATGTTTAGTGACAAGGGCAGTTCATATAGAAGTAGTTGATTCCCTGAGCTCATCAGCATTCATTAATGCTGTGCGCAGATTTACAAGTATAAGGGGGAAGGTGAAAATATTTCGGTCCGATAGAAGCACTAATTTTATTGGAGCAACAGATGACTTGAGAATCGATACAGTCAGTGTGGAAGATGATACTTTGAAAAAATTTCTGTACGATTCCGGAACAAAGTGGATTTTTAATCCTCCACACTCGTCACACTTCGGGGGGGGGGGGGGGGCATGGGAAAGAATGATTGGACTAGTGCGCAACATTCTCGATGCCATGTTTATGGAGCCAAACAACAAGAACATTACACATGACGTTCTTTGCACATTGATGGCGGAGGTGATCGCAATTATAAATTCTCAACCCTTAACGCCAGTGTCGTCAGACCCAGATTCTCCGTTCGTTCTAACACCTAACATTTTGTTGACACAGAAACATTCTTCTGATTCTGATACCCTAGAGTTTGGTGACATAGGAGTGAAAGACATGTTGAAGTCCGAGTGGAAACGTGTGCAGGGTCTTGCAAACCAGTTCTGGAAAAAATGGAAGTCTGACTATCTCCACTTACTCCAGCCACGCAGAAAATGGAAGAGTAAAGAGCCAAATATCAACGAAGGTGACATTGTGCTAGTGAAGGAGGACAGTCCCCGAAATCATTGGCCAATGGCAGTTGTGCAGAGAACATTCAAGAGTGATGATACTTTAGTTAGAAAGATTCAGGTTAAGTTGTTAAGAAACGACAAACCATTTGTTCTTTTTAGGCCAATTTGTGAAGTTATTAGCACTGTAATGTGATCATTTTGGTTAAGCATTTTTCATACTTGTACATTATTATTTTGTAGTTTTTCAGTGTATTGTTGTCTAGTCTTAGTGACATCTTACAGATATCAGACGTTTGAATCAACTTACGAAACATTCTCTTTACATACGAATTACATATGTGCGAGTTAATTATATAATAGAGTATGGAACTCTTTTGTATTTGGAGTTAACGCACGTTTTTTCTTCGCGTCAGCAGTGTTGTTTAGAGCATTCTGTGTATTCATCTTTTCTTTTTGGTTCGCCACGGTGTAAGTATTTACATTTACTTGTAAATCATGTGTACTTATCGTGCTGATATATTTGTGTTTTCAATTATGATCTATTGTTTACATTTGCAAATTACTGCAAATCGAATTGAGTTGTGTCAATCATACGCATGCAACATGTGTCTAGTCAATGAGTCAGCTTAGTTATCTTTAAGTCATAAGTAATTGATGGTATTGTTGCAATACATACTTGATTCTTGCAAATATTTACTGATTTATTCAATTCCTACATTCTACGGTTCACCATTAGTGTCATAGTTGTATCGGCATAAGTTACCTTCTTCTATGTGTGTCATTCATCTCAATATTTGATACTGAATTAATTAGATATCAGATGACTTTATATTTCATTTGGAGGATACCATGCATGTATTTGCATGTTATATACATTGTATATTGATATGTGTCATGATTGTGAACTTATGATTGTTTTGTTTTGTTTGTAGCCTTTTACCACTTTCATTTTCACTTGCACCTGTGCAACATTAAAAGGCGGTTAACTATCTGCGGACATCGTCTTGTCTATGGCAGAATATTTACTCTGACATCAAAGTGTCTTCCAGTAAGTCCCATTCCCCCTCCAATCACAGAGGGATAATTCGTACCCTCAAGTAGGACCCAGGATCACCCCCATTTTAGTATGACCCTAGGTCACCCTATTTTCTACACAGTTTACTATGCTATAAAAATAGACCCACATAAAATTGAAAGTATAATGCAGACAATATATATTACACACTACCAAAGGGAAATGAACAAGTCATTATTGATCATGTACATGTCATAATTTCTTAGCAAAAATAGCCTAATATTAAAGATGATAATTCACTGTTAGCTGCATCCACCAGATTTCCTCTAATACGAGAATGTGATATGAACCTAGCTTATAATAAATACAATTCAGTGAAAATGAAATTTAACTTGGAATATCATCCTTTTATCTAATTGCAATTTATTTACAGATCATTATAAGATAATATTGCACCTGGAGGGTAATATCTGGTCACCTATTGATTTCAGACATAAAAATTATGTTACTATAGATTATATTTTATGATGCCACAGCAGTGTAAAGGTGAATCTTTAGTCACCTGGGTCAAAAAATAAAATTAACTTTTTTGAATCATTTGTCTATCTATTTGTAAATTTTCTTATCAACTGGGCATATTTTCACCAAACTTTAAGTTAAAACTGTCCAAGTTATGAATGCTAAAGTAGGAAGAGATAACACCGGCTTTGAGAAGTAATGGGAACAAAAGGCATAGGCTCTATGAATGAGAATGGAGAACTGTTTTTGTGCTACATACAACCTTGTCATTGGGGGAACCATATTTCCACACAAGTATTGCCATCTTGCTACGTGGGTCTCACCGGATATGAGAACAAAAAATCAAATAGATCATATATGTATCTCCAGGAAGTTCAGGAAAAGCCTGCAAGATGTAAGAGTTAAAAGAGGTGCAGACGCAGCGTCGGACCATCATTTACTTGTTGCCAACATCAAATTAAAACTTTGAGGAGTATTGGAACGAGGTGAAACAAGTTCTAACAACATCATGTGATGCAGTGGTTGAGATTCGAAACAGACAACACCAAGAATGGATATCGCCTGACACGCTCATAAAAATTGATCAGCGGAAACATCTGAAAGAAAGTCTTAACAACAGCAAGACAAGAGCATCAAAGCAAAGAGCACAACAGCAGTACTCAAAAGCAGATAAAGAAGTAAAAAAATAGCGCTAGGAGGGACAAGAGAGAATTTATCTCCAAAATGACATCAGAGGCAGAGGAAGCAGCCAGGCAGAACATCAAAGCCCTGTACGATAACATCAGGATGCTGACAAACAAGTTCAAAAAGAGCAGTAGACCAGTTAAGGACAAAAATGGGAACATCTTAAAAACTACAGAAGAGCATTTTAAAGAAGTGTTGAACCAACAACCACCAACACTAGATGCAGATATACAACCTGCAATAGCTCTACTACCAATCAACTGTAACAAACCATCAAAAACAGAAATCAGCAAAGCCATTAACACCTTAGAGAACCACAAGTCTCCGGGTCCTGATAACATTCCTACAGAAGTATTAAAAGCTGATATCGAAACATCAACACAAATGCTTTACGACTTAATTAGTAAAATCTGGGAAGAAGATGTACCACAGGAATGGAAAGAAGGACACCTAGTAAAACTACCAAAGAATGGTGATCTCAGCATTTGTGATAACTACAGGGGAATAATGCTTCTGTCAGTACCGGGAAAGATGTTATTTAGAATCATGTTGGAAAGAATGAAGAAAGCTGTTGACCAAATACTGCGAGACAACCAGGCAGGATTCCGTCAAAATAGATCGTGTGCGGATCAAATAGCCACACTGCGTATAATTATCGAGCAATCATTTGAATTTAACTCGGCATTATATATAGTGTTTGTAGACTTCCAGAAAGCCTTCGACAGCCTTGATAGAAATGTACTTTGGAAACTCATGAGACACTATGGAATTCCTGAAAAGTTCATCACCATCATCAAGAACACATATACAGGTATGAAGAGCACAGCTCACAGACCCTTTTGACATATCACGACAGGGGTACGTCAGAGATGCTTGCTGTTACCTTTCCTGTTCCTCTTAGCGGTAGACTGGATAATGAGACAAACTACTAACAACAAAAGAAATGACATCCAGTGGACACTAATGTCACAACTTGACGACTTAGATTTTGCTGATGACATTGCCCTTCTGTTTCATAACCACCAACAGATGGAAGACAAACTATCCCGGTTAGAAGAACGAGCAGCTGAGACTGGCCTTATCATCAGTACAAGAAAGACCAAAGTACTCAAGGCAAATACAAACAGCCAGGCCGGTCTCAAAGTAAAATCAACTCCTCTGGAAGAAGTCGACTCCTTCACATATCTTGGCAGTATCATGGACGGTCAGGGGGGCTCGGAACAAGACATCAAAAGCCGAACAGGAAAAGCGAGAACAGCCGTCAGAATGATGATAACTATCTGGAGAGCAGGCAATATTACTTTGAACACCAAAATCAGGTTATTCAACTCCAATGTCAAGACGATCCTATTGTACGGCTGCGAGACTTGGAAAACCACCAAACACCTCATTAACAAGCTACAAGTCTTTTATCAACAAATGCCTTAGACAAATACTGAAGATTAGATGGCCTGGAAAGATAACCAACGTGGATCTATGGGAGAAGACCAAACAGCAGCCCTTAGAGTCGGAGCTTAAAAAACGGAAATGGAGCTGGATAGGCCACACTTTACGAAATCCAGCTAACTCTATCACCAGACAAGCGTTACAGTGGAACCCTCAGGGGAAAAAGGAAAGTAGGAAGGCCAAGAAACACCTGGAGACGAAATATCCATGCAGAAATGGAGTCTGAGGGATATAGGTGGCAAGACCTGGACAGACTAACACAAAACAGAACCAGATGGAGGATTGTTGTTGGTGGCCTATGTACCACACCGGTACCACAGGCATAAGCAAGTAAGCAAGTTATGTTCAGATGGTCCATGGGTATTTTGTCTAAATTATGTTATGGCTTGACTTTATATTTGTTCATTAGAATTGTTGTAAATAGAAAACATAACGATGACGGTAGTATGAATTTCGGACATAGCAGGAGATTGGTCATGTGGTCACTCTACCTGTTACTTGGCTATGTATTTGAAATAGAAGTAGAAATATAAAGAAAGGTGACCTAAGGTCATCCATACACTGATATCTCGGTTACCTCGGGACACCTTCCTATAATATTTTTCGATGGTGACCGGAGGTAACCCTTGCATGATCATTACATCAATGGATGACCAGAAGAAACCCTTATATGACATTCAAAGGGGAAGGGAACCCCCAAAAAATTACATGATAAATGATAGGATTAATCATATGACAAAAATGTGTCATTCTATTATGTTGATATACTGCCTAGATAAGCTTCAGTACGTATTTGAAAACGTTAGAAATTGAAATTCCCGCCATCTATAGAAGTTGCCATGATGTGGAACTCTTTTGTATTCAATACCACAAAAATCAATAATTTGTACGTCACACCGTAAATTGAACTCCAATGGCTGCTCTTTTAGCGGTGGTTAATTTAAAATGCATGTACAATATGTATACCAGATTAGTATTGACTTAATCTTTAAGCAAGGATTGTTGTTGTTAAAGACTGTCATTTACGTTATTAGTAAGTAATACTTTATTCATAAAAGCAACGATGCGGTTAGGGTCGCCTTTCCCTTTAACCCAAATATGACATTTACATTAATGGGTGATCAGAGGAAACCCTTTTATAACCATTGCTACTATTGGTGACCAAAGATTACCCTCTTATAAGTAGTTGATATGGGTGATCAACGGTTAGCCTTATATGGTGACCAGAAGTAACCCGTATATGATCATTACATCAATGAGTAACCAGAGGAAACCCTTATATGACAATTACATCAATGGGTGACCAGAGGGAACCCTTTTATGACCATTACATCAATGGATGACCAAAGGTTACCCCATTATACTCATTGCTAATATGGGTGACCAAAGGTAACCCTCTTATAACCGCTGCTTCTATGGGTGATCAACGGTTCACGTACATGATTATATCTATGGTGGCAAGAAGTAACTCTTTTATGACCATTACATCAATAGGTGACCAGAGGTAACCCGTATATAGGATATTTCATCAATGGGTGACCAGAAGGAACCATTATATGACTATTACATCAATGGATGACCAGTTGTAACCCTTTTATAATCACTACATTATAATGGTGACCACGGGTAACCTTTGTAGAACCATTAATCAACGGGTTGGAACAATTCCCCAATATGGATATGGTCCCACTAAAGCATATTTTGTTAGGTTCTATATAATGATAAAGTTTATTCATGTGTAAGTATTGAAACAAAAAATCACTCCGTTAGGGAAAACTATATAGAATGATAATAACAATAGTAATATACATAAGAAAAACACAGAAAAATGGAAATACCTAATAAACGAATTCACAATAAAAGGTAAATTGGTACATGTCTATCCGCCGAAAGATTTGTGCTTCGACAATGACAAAGTCATGCAGAAAGTAGACGCATTTACTCTTTTCTAACATATAAGCGTTTCACTTGTATTTATTATTACGTTCATTTACTTTGAGATAGAAGAACTACTTTCAGATGACTCCGGGTCCTACTTGAGGGTACGAATTATCCTTCTGCCCTCCAATATCCAAGAAAACACGTAAAATCGAAAACATTCGAAACAATCGAAAAAATGTAATTCCGATAACTATGTTCACTTTATTCATCGTTTTATCTAAATTATAAAGACTAGTCCACTGTCATTGATTGATTTAAAAAAAATCTCAACCGAAACTTTTAAGTATACGTCAACAATCAGACGAGATTTGCAGACGATAGTATTGTCTGTCTCGCCGTAACATCAGATATCGACACAAATACACTTCAAGAAATTAAAGACAAGCTAGCAGTGTGTGAATGTAAATGTCTTATGAAATCCCACCCACAGAAGTGCAACAGTCTCACTATCACTAACAAGCGTACTATCGTCTCGAAGGATTACATCTTGTATGGTCATCAGCTAGAGAGAGTAATTTCAGTTAAGTAACTGGGCATTACAATAACATCAGACCTTAAGTAAAGTCTGCTGATTGATTACGATTTGTATGTGAATCGAACTTTAATCTAGTCCATATTTTAGATATTGCCTAATGTTGGATGTTTAATGTTGCACGTCACTTCCGTTATCAAATGGCTTAACTACACGTGGTCTTTTGTGGCTCTTGAAAACGCCGCATGCTGGCCTGTTATCCCAGCTTATTTACATGGTGGCAGCGAGAAAACACGATGGCTGAAAGCGCTTTCATATTACCGTCACAGTTGAAAATTACGGACGGAAATATAAATGAAAACTTTCGTAAATGGAAGGCGTTACCATCTAAATCTACCAAACGGTGTTATCATTGTCGTCAGTAAACTTGAAGCTTCATCAAGTTTGACATGCCAATACGAGTGGCAGCCTGGAAAGATCGTTGATGAAATTAAGAGTAGCTCTTATCAAGTCCAAAATACAGATGGTGCATTTTATCGCAGAAACCGTACTCATATTCGACCCACAAATGTGAACGTACATATTCGTGACGCGACTCGACTCCCCACGCCACAATGTCAACAGTGCCAACTGATACCCAAACCGCGCAAGTCTGTTGAAACTATCTCAGAACCAATCGTATCTGCTCCGGTGGTCGATTCAAGACCAACACAAGCTTCAAAGCAACAATCTGTAAGCTCTAGACCTAAGCGTGATGTTAAAGAGCCTGCTTATCTTAAGGACTACATCAGACATTGAGTTTTTCCCCCCGCTATTGAGCAGATCTTACTGGGCATTTCCATTATTTGTTTGATCTCTGATAGGTCAACTTTACTACTGTATAATCAGTTTCATGTTAAAATTTCTTTAGTGAGTGTGAACTCTCATTCTAAGAATAGGGGATGTGTTGATTGATTATGATTTGTATATGACTCGAAATCTAATCGAGTCCAATTGCCCAATGCAAGGTGAAGATAACGAACAGTGATCAATCTCATAACTCCTATAAGCAATACAAAATAGATAGTTGGGCAAACACGGACCCCTGGGCACACCAGAGGTGGGATCAGGTGCCTAGGAGGAGTAAGCATCCCCTGTTGACCTAATGTTAGATGTTTATTGTTGCACGTCGATTCCGTTAAAAATGGCTTGTTATCTACGCGTGGTGATTGTGTGGCTTTTTGAAAACGCCTCATGTTGGCCTGTTACCCCAGCTTATTTACAAAGTCAAGACATCAACAACATATATGCGCTAAAGCCAACAACACCATCGGCTTCCTTAAGCGTAAAGTCAACATCAAGAATAAAGGTATAAAGAAGAAACCATATAAATCACTACCTAGACCCACCCTAGAATATGCTAGCACAGTATAGGATCCCCACTACCAAACTGACATAAAGAAACTGGACATGATTCAACGCAGGACAGCAAGATATGTTCTGAACAGATATCGCAACACCTCATCTGTTTTAGACATGTTGCAACAACTAGAGTGGACATCATTAGAAGAACGGTGAAGAACAGTAAGAATCCGCATGATGTCTAAGCTGTATAACAACAAAGTGAAAGTGAAAGTGGACGTAACCAACAAACTGATACCACTTATCCGAACAATAAGAAATAGTAACAGTGAAGCCATGCAGATTCCATCATATAGAACCACAGGCAGGAAAGAATCTTTTTATCCACGTGTCACGTACCATCAAAGAATGGAATATCTTGTCCACTTCAACTGTGCTGGCACCAAGTCTTGATTCCTTCAAGGCTCGGCTACAAAACCATTAGGCAAATCTCAGACTATTCTTTTTAATTGTAGAAACTATCTTCTTTTTTAAGAATATGTTTTACCAAATTTAACTTGTGCACACCCTAACGTGGCAGAATAGTCAACTTGATGACGGAGGCCACCAACTGGTAGAAGTAGAAGGATGTTACATATATGTACGTCAACAAAATAAATACTCGGTAAAGTTTTGAAAGATATATAATACATGTAGTTTAATAAAGAATGAAATAATTAAGTACCAGGCTTAATTATTCAAATGCCTTCTGAAACAAATTTCATTTCATAGGTATGAATGAAAATGTGTGTAACTGTATGCTGTTTATCGCACTATTTTTTTCTTTCGCGTAGGAACACGAACAAGCACGGCGGTCGGTAATGACGCTTTGGAAATGGTTTGAATCAGCTGTTTTGTTTTATTGGGAATCGACTCAAAACTGAAGTCATAGAAAGAGCGAATCAGATAAATAAAACATCTTTTATATTGCGTGGTTTGATATTTGCTCTATCCAACTTGTTGAAATGGTGATTTATTCACTCGGCAAGTCCTCGCGAATAAATACACCATTCAACTTGTTGGATAGAGCAAATATCAAATCACGCAATATAGATATCCTCTATGTATTAAAGCAGACTATTCTATATATATAAATATATACCTGTCAGTGTCACAAAGGAACTCAGAATCGGAACAGTTTCCAGTTAAGGATTCTGTGAATGTTGTCAAAATGGCTGTGAAGCCCCATCCGTTGTAGGTATTGCTTGTTCTGTAATCAAGTTTAACGTCCCCGTAGAACACAAACACTTCATCCGTTCCTAAAGATATCAAAAGTGAGACATTTATCAAACTTGAAGAAAAAAACCCCATTAATTTTCAACTTTGATTCAGTTGTGAAAAAAATATTGTCTCAGAAAATAGTTTGATTTTATTTGCACCACGCAATTCAATTGGTATGGAGGAACGCCCCTTCACAATCTTAATTAGAACTCTTGATTTCGGTGACCTCTGAGGTCAATGCACATCGGGGAATACGAACAGAATTGCGTTAGAAATACAATAATTCATGAATCGATATTTTTTGCTGATTTGACGAATTTATAGCTTCAGATCTACTCTGAATTATTGAAATTATATAATATAAATATGTTCATTTACGTTTCATCTTATTTACCGTCAGTTACAGCAAGTATTGCTTTTAAGATCCATCTTATGTATTCCCATGTACAACATTTACCCCTATCGTGGCTCCATCATTCTCCCAGGGGCCATAATTTGAGCACACTGGAATCTACTATTATGCCAGGAAGCTTTCATGTAGGCTTCAACTTTTCTGGCTTGAAAATATTTTTAAATGACCCCGCTCTGTTTTTGTATTTTCTTGACGATCTCCCCTTTGAAGAAAGTATGACCCTTCAATTGAACAAACTTGAATCCCCTTTACCCAAGGATGATTTGTGCCAAGTTTATTCAAAATTGGCCCAGTGGTTCTTCAGAGGAAGATTTTAAACGGTGCCCCAAAATTTTTACTAATTCTTAATTATCTCCTTTTCAAAAAAGGTATAGCATTGCACTTGATTAAATTTGAATCCTCTTTACCCAAGCATGCTTTGTGACAAGTCTGGCAGAAATTAGTCCCTGTGGTTCTTGAAAAGAAATTGAAAATATTAAAAGTTTACAAACGGACGGGCTGACTGACGCCAAACAAAATGTGATAAGAAAAACCTCATTTGAGCTTTTAGCTTTTGCGAATTAAACACTAGATGCATATATGTATTTAGAAAAAGTTTTCTAGAAAGGGATGTACCAAAATTGTTTTCACAACACCAAGGGTAAAAGTTCCAAGTCGAGAGGGGAGGGGGTCAATATTGGATCAAATTTGAGATTACAAAGGGTAAAACTCTTCTGAAGAACCGCATGGCCAAGGTGACTCGGGTGAGTGTTTTTGCCCATGGGCGTCTTTTTTACATTGTTAAATTCTAGATTATCTCTATTCATTTGCTGATTTTCTCATTTTTTTTTCTTTAACATGTACGTGTTACCTTTAAAACCTTGCTTCGCTTGGCTGGGTATTATTGCTTTTCACCGTTTCTAAGTAAGGTCTTCTGTTTCCAATGGAAGACCTTAGATATGTAACCCACAACCTACCCTACGATTAGTAAACAAATGTTATTATGCTTTAAATCTTACCATTGGTGTTTCCACAAACAGTCGTCATGTTGTTTGAATTGAATACATCGTACAGGTCTAAACGTGCGCCGCATGAGTCGTCCTGATTGTGAAATGATACGATGAAAATGGTACCATTACCTGGATAATGCGAAATAATGTTAACAAGATATAAAATCTGAGTAAAGATAAAGTGTTCGTAACAATTTATCGTCAACATTTACCTTAATTTAAAGCGTCATTCTTAACGACCCCCCAAATAATAAAAAAAAAAAAGGTACTGAGTTATGAGATTGAAGTTGACACCTTCTTCAAAATGGTATTATTTTTAATATTATATGCTTTTTTATTTTAATTCATCATAAGAACTGGGAAAAAAGTAATCCAACAATGAATTCATTATATCTAAAAATGACAATAAATAAGAGTCGCTAAGTCTTACTTTCATATTTTATGTGCTCAAAGTAATTTTGGGACAAAAATGCAGACATTTTTGAAAAGGTGGCAACATACACATTTTCTTTGGTTATTAATTAAAGAACAAGGGGCGTTATTGGCTTTATACATATACCGCTGAGATTTAAAAAAAAATAAACTTTCATACCATGCTTAATTTTCTTCTTATCCCACTTACATGAAAATGGCGTAATATTTTATTATGACGTAATGAATATACGCTAAAGATGAGTTGTTTAGCGGAATCTGTTGATTTGAAATAACATATTAATAAACTTTAGCAAAAACAAACACTTTTGCATGCAACAACCACATTTATATTTTGCATGTTGATTATCTAGACACGCATAGATCTCTAATAACTCGAATTTATTATTATTTTAATATTTTGCAAAAATCGGACCAAACTTCGTTCATTTTCAGCAAAAATAGGTACTGATACGTTATATATCTCTAGGGTTAGATAGATGGGATGTCTTACTTTTTTCGCTGAATTTTAAACTATCTCTAATACAAATATTCAAATATAATGCATAAAACTTATTGCTGATAATATAGACATGTTTGTGTGGGGTTTTTAAGAAGAAGTTTTATTACATCAATTTTAACGTATGCATATGATGCATGTTGAAATTAAATATTACTACATTAGTAATTATTGATTCCAAAGGCAAAAGCAAATTATTATTTATGTCTTCAAGCGAGATGTGGTTTCTTTAAAACGTCTAGCACCTGTGATCGATTCGAAACTTCGACCATTGTTGTGGCAGATTTTTTTTTTTATATCGCATATGTAATAGATGCACATTTACAGGTACACATATATAACAAAGGCAATTGGGCAGGGTGTATATATATACATGTATAGATATGAATATTCAGACACCGTAGCATCGTGGGGGGGGGGGGGGGGGAGTTGGTTGGTTGCCCCTCCCTCCAGGTTTTTTTTTTTTTGGGGGGGGGGGGGGGACTGATGTCGACCATTTCCTTACGATGGGAACAACTTGACCAGTCTAATGACACCCCAACTTTTACCAATCTTATAAGAATAGATATATATGTGTTGTGAAGATTGCTACTAAAAGTTTATATTAGCATTTACATGCGCTCCCTCCACGATTAGGAAAACTAGGGTAAGCTTAAGGTGATGCAGGCACTTAGTTCTCTCTCTCTCTCTCTCTCTCTCTCTCTCTCTCTCTCTCTCATGTCAAGGTGTTCTGGATAGGTCTGGCCCGCAGATTGAAAAACGTAAATACGTGCATGATATTCATTAACATAATTTTTTTTGAAAAAAAGGTATGTTGTAGTTACATATACTGTTTCTCGGAAACATACACGAAGCATCATTTTTCAAGGGGAGGGGGGGGGGGGAGTTGATGGATAAGTTGGTAGTTAGCAAATTTAAAAAAAAAAAAATTCTGCCTGATCTTTGAATTCTTAAATCGTCGTGGTGGTGGTGGTGGGTGGGTGGGGGGCATCCTTCGCTACATGGGTTCAATTTTAATAATTCAAATTATTATAAATAATAATTAAATTTATAATTTTTAAGCCTACATGTATGCTCAATATATCCTTATTCGCATATGAAAATAACGGAATCACAACCATGAGGAGGATGGGGCGAGCGCTCATCCAATTCAATTCATGACTTTGAAGGTTTAAAAAAAAAAAAACTTTTTTCTCATTCAAAACTATCAAACAGAGTGGGGGGATCACTCAATATATCAGTGCTTGCTTATGAAAATAACAGATATTGATTATTGGCAAAATAAAGTGGGACACCCCCCCCCCCCCTTACGATTCTGCGTGCCTGGGAAAAGCAGTTAAATATACCACATTGTCTATACTCGTACTCAAACAACTTCCCAGAGTCCCAATCTGATTAAAATCAGATCCTCGATCCACTCCTCTCTTTTTTTCTTGTCATCAGATCCTCGATCCGCTCCTCTTTTTTCTCAGTTTCTTGTCGCTACCTCGTGTAGCGACAAGAAGAAAAAAAGAGGAGCGGATCGAGGATCTGATTTTAATCAGATTGCCAGAGTCCATTTGAAGAATAACTGATACCTGTTCCAGATATATACATACACACTTGATGTATGCACATCAGTAAAACAAAGCAATGCTAGATTTAGACTGAATGTCGGTGTACATGTACACAGTGACATGACCACGGACTGATGCAATTTCCATTTATCAAAAATGTAATGTAAAGAATGTAAAGATATAAACACGGGCGCATTTTTGTTAGGTTTTTAAATATATTTGCTATATAGAATATACCATCTGAAGCTACACGCATATATACCACTTGACGTGTTTTGCTGTACCCAAGAAAATGATACCCCATTGATGCAACAATTGTTTCGTTTAGTATCACGCTCTATTCAATCTATTTTGTAAATACTCAAAGCAGGCAGGCATATTTTATTCGTATGTACCGTAACATGTATATTACATACAAATGTAATTAAGCAGACCTGTTACATGTATATAGTCCTTGGTGTACAATACATGGCATAACAAGTGATTTTATCCGACTCAATCAACGTTTTTAATCAAAGTGTTTATATTCATGACCACAAAAAAAAAAAAAAAAAAAAAAAAAAAAATGAATACGAGAACATCGAACAGCGCCTTTCAAAATATTATTGCATTCTACTCAACAACTTTTGGCAAATGCACGCATTATTTTCCCCACACAAGATTCTTCCGCAAAACGTCTGGATATGAACAGGATAAAGTTACATGAAATGCATGATGTATTTTCAATAGCATGCCAGTTTTTAATAGTCTTTGATCTCAATGAGTATTTTTTTTATATATATATATGTATAATAAAGTTTTAGAATTAAAAATTAAACCAAAAAAAAAAAAAAACCAAAAAAAAACCAAAAAAACAACAACAACAAAAACAAAAAACCACCTAACAAACACCCACCCCCCCCCCTAAAACAAACAAAAACAAAAAACAAACAAACAAAAAACTTTGTTCCTCAGTTGTGAACTCGTCATACCCCCCAGGGAATATCATTTGAACAACTTGAATTTATACTATACGAGAATGCTTGCAAAGCAATATGACCCGTGCTTTTCTAGTGAAGATCTAGATTATATACCCCTTGGCATAATCTAAAACATGATTTCTGCATGTTTGCTGAAAGTGATATAGATCCTGTACTATTTTATGTCTCCAGAAAATTAAATTAAACAGCTAAGAATGGGTAAACATACATAATTTCATATAAATTTGAAATATATATCTGTGAAATTTAAGAAAGTATAGGGTTTATTTGAATCTATCCATGTATTTGATCTGGATTGGATGAAGCAATGTTTAAAACCTGGTTTCCATTGTCAAAAACAAACCAAATACATTTTTAAACTATTAAAAATAAGGTATATTTCATATCTAATAAATGGATGGTGGGATTTTTGTTATCATGGTATCAGTTTGAAGGCTTCGTCAAGTAAAAATAATCCACCTTAGGAATTTTCAAAATTTTGTTTACTTCTTGAATTTATTTCACCTAGAATTTTATAATTTATTTTATTTGAAGTTTATGGGAAGAGCATGTTTTACAATACATTTTTTAGATTATATATTCATACAAATCTCTTGGTAGAAAGTTACAAACACTTTCTCTTTATGAAACTATGAAATAAAATTAATCATTTATAGCAAATACATATTTAGAAAATTAGATTTTTCTTATTATTACGAAGGGTAGATAACTCTTCAAAAAAAAATTCTCAAATGCAAAAAGGCCAGCTTCTAATCAATTACCATTCATACGAATTTCATCTACTTCATTTTCATAATTATTTAACAATCAACGTTGGTGTTGATTTTTAAAAATCCTTCAAATGGTTTAAATTATCCTTTCGGTATACATTGAATACCTTAAGTAATAAAAGATGTTTCTATTTTTGAAATATGCATACACTGTACATAATAATCCCACACAAACATATCATATATTTAACCGACAACCTTCTGGCGACAACAACCTTAAAAGCTAGTTTTATTTTTCTTTTAACGCCGTTTTCTCCATTATGACATACATGTAAACCTCAACAAACCTGGTTTGGTCGTGGCGGTTCACATACATATATTACATGAGACGTTCAACCCGAAGTAATTTAGTGCTAAAGTATGTATATTATTAGATGAAAAAAAAAAAAACCAACCCCCAAAAAACCAAAGACGTAATCAAAAGAAGCGCCATATTTTATTTTCATTGTGACGTTAATCTGACGTAATTATTACGCCGTTGACGTCGACATATTGATAATCTTCATGCAAGCGCTGAGCTGAGCAAACCTGTCGATTTTAGTTGTGTTTCTGTGATCAAATATTCTCAACTTTATATGATAATAAATAGATAAAGGTTTTACTGTATTTGCAATCTATGGGTAAAGGATATATACCATTTTTATAGCAGTAAATCAAGTAATTATCTAAGGTAACATATACTAAGTTATTAGTGGTAGCGTTGGACGTTAACTTTTATCAACAATATCTTCTTTTTTAGAAAGTTCAATACTTTTATTTCTTAGACTGTATGATATGTAAATACCTGATGTTGCTCTCCATTCGGCAGTACAGTTTGAATCACTCACGTTAGCGGAACCATTCTGAGATACGACTTTTGCACTAATTCCAGTTATTTCATCATTCGGAAGTCTACAATTTCCGTCGGTGTCGGCCATATAATGCGTCGTCGTGGCAAAAGTGACATGTGTAATTGTTTGAAGTGCAAGTAACGCTGCAACTACAATTCCTAAATGATAAACTGCCATATTTGCAAAGTTGCTACGAATGTTGTGAAAACAACGTTACGTCAAAGTTATTGTTGACGTAATCTTTAAAATGCCGGCAAAAAGTTCGCTGTGGTTTCCATGATCCCATTTCGACGCATACATTAACAACATATCCTTGTTTTTCATCATATATCTTTTAAAATGGTATGCATGTGTACATATGATATCATGCACTTATTTTTAATTGTTAAATCACGGTACACTACTTGATTGATTGATTGAATATTGTTTAATGTCCCTCTCGAGAATATGTCATTCATATGGAGACGTCACCATTGCCGGTGAAGGGCTGCAAAATTTAGTATTATTTTACCGTCTATCTCAAAGAGTTTATATTTTCAAGTTGCATATATCTATTCGTATCAATTTCCATTAAAATTGATATTAATTGACGATAAAAAAGAAATACAACTGTATAATTTTGGTAAAACTTGAGTAATGATAGAAACTAATTAGAAAAATGGATTTTTTAAACATCCGCTTCATAAACTAATTTTTAAAAAAAATTAAAACACGGTGGACCTTTAAAATTGTCGGCACCTCTGAAGTCTTAACTTTTTGAGCGAGGTAGACCTTTAAGTCCACG
Organism: Ostrea edulis; assembly: GCF_947568905.1. NCBI lineage: Eukaryota > Metazoa > Mollusca > Bivalvia > Ostreida > Ostreidae > Ostrea > Ostrea edulis. The sequence continues at coordinate 16,409,864 of NC_079173.1, read as the reverse complement.
GAGGATCTCCGTGGATATCTGTGCATCCTTTGTGCCACCGTGCACCTTCGTGTGATAAAACATAAATTTATACTAAGCGAAATATTATAGTGGGTGAAAATTAAAACGTATAAAACGGCGACTTGTATATATTCATATCATTTAATGATATATATTATTGTAAATTTATAATAGTAATTTAATTTTTTAATTACCCTTAACTTATGACGTCCGTTATGTATTAATTTTTCACGTTTATATGTTTGAAGCAGATAAATTGTTTTTAAAACCCCCAGAAATAGAGTGGACAGTGTCGCTAAATGGATTTTAATTCTCTCCAAGTAGAAACCTCAAAATGTTTGTAAATCGGGATTATTTCTTATATATAGAGTAAGTAAGTAAGTAATTTTATTTATTATAGTGGCATGTGTACATATATTCATACATCCAATTTCATCACAATATACAAATCAATAAACACCCAGCCCGTCGGGCCTATATGCCACTTTAAACGTTGATATAATAATACATAATGCAAATAATATAGATATATCAAGATATTGATATATATCCGTATGCAGACTTCCCCGCAGACGTTCACACCTTTTTGAAACGCCCAAATTCTTGTCATCCCGTACACAAACACCCGTACGTATTAGTCAGCACATTGTTTCACAGCACGAGGTCACCAAATAAGAGAAGGATCATTTGACTTTGAAAATGAACAAACGAATATCACATGGTATAAATTGGCAATGATTTCAATTTGATAAATAGCATGAATTACACCAGCTCAAAGAAATGTGGACCATACAATGACAAGTAAAAGCATTGGTTTATTTGTGCGATTATTTTAAAAGATTGACATTTATATTAGTGCACCACATGTCTTTTAATGTATAATTTTTATTGTAATTAAGAATATTAGATGATTTAGATCTGCTGTCTACATGTTTACAGGTAGTGTAGAAATGTCACAAAGTGTACAGTTGACAACGATTGAAATAAGAATGCGGACGATTTTTTGTTTATTCAGTGACTCACGAACTTACCCGTCTTCTGAATGAAAGTTGTAAAACAAACATACTATTTTTTGGTCAGTTATAACACCCGAAAACGGAGGTAAATATCATCTTCGCTTGCCATGGAATTTGGGTCCATTGTGCTCTTCGTGGACTGAATACATTTTGCTATCGAAGATGGAAAAAATAATTTTAAAAATGCCTAGATTGTCCGCTTGCATAAACATGTATTACGGTGGTAAAAAAAATCTAGTAAATCCAATGAAGTTGTAGTAATATAGATTATATATTTATTTTATTTGTGACTGAAAGGGCGTTTGATAGCTAGGCACGTAACATCGGTTTAAAAAAAAAGGTGGGGTTGGGGGTTGGGGGGAGTCCTATAACTCGCGCCAGCCGAATAATTTAGCCTAACACGGAAAAAAGGGAAATTAAATATATGAGAATGAAGTGGAATGGTTAATCAATAAGAAGAATATTGTACATTTTAAGATTTGATTAAACTTCCCGTACCTGTATACAATTACTGATACTCTCTCTCTTTCTCTCTCACACATACACACACACACGATGTTATAGATTCAATACTGTTGTATAGCGTGTATGAACAGAAGCGCAAATCGTCAAATAATTTTGTCTATATATATATATTTTGGTGACTTTGCATTTGAAACCGAGATTTTAAAACATCCTTACAGTAGACTTGGATGGGTCCATGTGGCGACTATCCATTGCACACTTAAAAAAAATTGAATTCGGGAGGGGGTGGGGCAGGTTGAGTGGATGAAGACCACCACCCACCACACACATGCACACAATTTAAGGTTTTGAAGATTGGACAATTCAAGCACAATTTCCTGTTGCTATTGTAGGCTGGATTATTAAATTAAGATATATTTATTGGCACAACAATAATATAGCATTCAGTCCGTCTGTCATAATTTAATTTTACTTGTATAACACGCAATTTGATTTGTTGAGCACGCTGAAAAAAATATTTGTTAATATTGTATAAATGTAACTTGGTATGGGGACACACCTCCTTGACAACCAAGACGGCACTACTTTTCCTTTTCTAATTTTACATCGGACAATGGAACACTGATACGTTGATAGGCCTTCGAACTAGGCCTATGAAATAGAAAATCAACGGCACAATAAATACTGTATTGTCTCTCTCTCCCCCCCCCCCAAAAAAAAACCAATAAAAAAAAACCGCAGTCTTTGTTTACAAGTAAAGTTACATAAAAATAAAAACACTCTTGACATGTACAACAATATCATATGTGAAATAATAAAAAAACCCCGGTAAATCGAGTATTTTCATATGGGGGTTACTTGATCCGCGCCTATCGAAGCATAAAATACGTCATAATTTACTGTGTCGGATTTAACTGGCGGCAATGCTGCATGCTATGGTAAGTCATATTGTAGTTTAAATCTTTTATTTTGAATTCCTTTTTTCCTGACCAGGCCATGCTAATTATTCAGCCCGAAACTTGGATGTACTGTAAATTAAAGGACTTGCTCACAATGTACGTAAAGTTAGGTTAAATAAAACAGTTATTTCGAATGTTGACAGTCTAAAGCTGCGTAGTACAATAAATAAAGCAAAAATTATTCGATATGATATCAGTACCATACAAAAATACTTGCGTGAAGCCTGAATATTTTCCGATATCCTAAAGTGAAAGAAGACGCCATCTACATTTCAGTCACTAGGCCTAACAGTTTCGGTAACTGTCGTTTCGTTTAATGATAATGTTTATGATAATAATGTAAAACTACCAAAATTGTACACAGTTTTTAAGCAGCGATGCAATGAAGATGCTTAAATTTGTGAACGACTTTAAAAGATGAAAACAACGAGGTATTGAAAATGAACATCTACATGTATAGTAAAAGAGCAAAACAAGCTGCAACCGAAAACTATTATTAGGTGAGGGAATTTCCCTTGCTTTACAAATAATGACCTATACATGACACGAAATAAAAAACGTAGTTTCTTTCTCCATAAGATACTTAAATCAGCCATATTATCCGTAAAATTCAAGTTACCACCACCAGCGCATTATAACCGTATTATTTTTCAGTAATCCGGGATATAATTTTTTGAAAAATAAAAATAGTGCTCCTAGCTCGCCCCAAAATATTTTTGCATTTATGGTCAGTTGAAAAGGTGTATATCATAAAATACTTTAAATATTTTGGGCGAGATGAAACCAGTATGGCAAAACCTTTACAAAATAACCAGTTTTTGGTGAAAAATGACAAAAATACGGTACCATATCCGCGGTTCTAGTATGTATACAGCTTTAGTTGTGCTCCTATTTTTAAAATCTAACATGTTTTTTTAAAACCCCGGATTCTGATACATATTTATAACACCAATACTGCTATTCAACATTTACTTTCATTTTTAAGCGCTAAGCGTAGCTTAAGCGCTTATTGCCGCCAGTTGGATTTTGCTTTCGTCATCATGTTTCCGGTTTATCGCCACCTATAGGCGAATTTATGCATCGCTGTAGTCATCAAGTCGTGTTTAAAGTAGTCGTAATTTTGCAACCGATCTAGCACGGTAATAACATTCATATCTGCAGTTGCATCCCCCCCCCCCCCCCCCGGAAATACAGTTCGTTGAACAGTGAATAAAATATGTATAAAAAGGGTGATATTTTTGTCCTCATTCTTGGGAAAAGTGAGACACAGATGCAGGTCATTCGTCAGTTAAAATTCCCGTTTGAATCTGCGTCTTTAATAATTAAAGTGATTCAAAGTCTAAAATTAAATAAAAATATGTATATGAAACCGTTTTAGCTAGGGTGCCTTTGCATTGTTACCTTCGCATGGCGCTTAGAGGCCAGGAAAATCAATTTGCATGGTGCAATCTATAATCAGAAGCCACGTCATTAAGCTATACACGAGTCAGGAGGGTTTTCCACTTGTGTTTTGGCTGCTGTTCCGACTCAGTAAAATTTTTGTCCGACGCAACAAAAATGTGTGCAACACAGTAAAAAATTAACTGATCCGCGTCCATTGTGAACGAGAAAGAATTTGTGCACGTTTATGCTTTGACAACGAAGGACAGAGATCGGTGTCTCAGAAGGATGATATCGCGTAACTGCATACACCTTCCCCCGATCATATATATATATATAAGTCGGTCATGCAGAAATTTAGAGGATGCAACGGTGTAACTTAAGCTTACTTTATTATTTCTAAACGACCAAGATATTCTTCAGAATCATCGTCAACACAATCAAATTTGATTTCGTGATTTAGTTTCAAAAATGAGACTAAAAATAATAGTCTTGGGGCAAGGAAAAGATAAAAGGTACAACATTTTATCATATTATATCATATTATGGAAGACAATACCCCGGTTTCAAGTATTCAAAACACCGCGTGGAATTTTACGAGGGCTGTATACTGAAATACATGTTTAGAACAAGTGTTAGATAAACATTGCCATTGTGTCAAGCATGGATGTGAAATAGTTTGCGGTCCACAGCACGATACATACACCGAAAAGTAATCGTGTTTTCAATTTCTTTGTACTTCAAACAAACAATTGACAATGACATGCATATGCTACATGTATTTCCGAACGTACAAATGATGAAGAAGGGGGAGGGGCATGGATATACTGTCGTTGTTCCCTGTCCCCACATTTTGTTTTCGCTGAACGATCTTTTCATATAAAAAAGATGCATTTAGTTTTTTGGTGAGATGCCTCTTCATTATTTCTAACAGCGGTTTGAACATTACCGTTTGAAAATTACTTTTGTAACTTTTCAGTGCCTAGTTTGGGATTCTCATTTAGCTACATTTACATGTTGTAAATCTTGCATATTTATTGCAAGTCACTTCTGTTACGTTTTTTTTTTTTTCATATTAGAACTCCTACACAAGCTTCGAATCTTTGCTAAGGTTATTAGCATTTTCATATAAAGAACTGTTTTATAAAATTAAAACAATAGCAATGTGTATTATGTCTCATTCAGACAAACAGATGAGTCTCCTTTGCAATATGAATGTGAGCTTTTACACAAGAAGTGTAATACACACAAGTTGATGAGTACAGCGTTGAATGTACCTGTGTACAAACTCTTCAGGTTTTTTTTTTTGTTTTTTTTTTTAGATTTACGTATAACAAACAATCACTACAATTGCTAAATGTAAACCCATGCTTATATGTTAGTCTATAATTCATCATCATATTTGAATTAGTATATCCTCTTGCACTAACTTTCATGTTAAAAATGAGCTATCTCCACTCTTGTTGATGACGAAGTATTCAGTTTCAAAGTAATATTTCACATGTATGATGAACATCTTTTCTGAATAACTTCCTATCATGTAGAGCATTTAATGATCCAGGGACCGGATCAGAAACCTTTGCCTTGGGAAGATGGGTGGGAGCGAAACAGGGTATAAAGTGTTCATTTGTCAAATATTTGAATAACATAGCCTTAAATGCTATTGATTGATTGTATCTTGTTTAACGTTCTTCTCAATAATTTTTAATTCATATGGAGACGTCACCAAGACCGGCGAAGGGCTTCAAATTTAGGTCTATGCTCGGCGCTTACGGCCATTGAGCAGTGAGGGTTCTTTAGCGTGCCACACCTACGTTTTAAAGGCCATCTCCGAGGACCCGTGACATTCACACCTGATGCCGAGAGTTTGGTGATGGAACTGCCACTACCTGTTTAACGAACTAGGTCTGTCGCGGCCGGGATTCGAACCCCGACCGCCCGCATACAGAGCGAACACTTTACCTCTGGACCACCGCAGCGGTGGTAATGCTATTGATACTAAATTCTGATTATAGATATTTAATAAGAACAGGTGTCCTTTACCAAAATTGTAAATTTCATGATCCAAGGACATGGGTTTTAGTTTAGTGTGGGATCAAAATTATCATAGTGACCATTGTTTTAACATCATATAAAATTTATATTTCAACGTGTTGAAAAGTTTCAGGACATTGCTTCCAATCCATATTTGTTATTTTCTTACAGAAAATGTACTACTTAGTTATGCGAAAATAAAGAATAATGCATAGATCTTTTTTTTTTTACGTTGTTCCTGCTCATTAACATTACATACAGAATTCATGAAGTCAGCTAAGCGCTTTTCAGTACTTTGATTATATATTTTAAGGGCCATATTTTGGGGTTTGTGAATCAGGTTCTTTAGGCCTATGCTCGGCGCTCATGGCCTTTGAGCAGGTAGGGATCTTTATCGTGCCACACCTGCTGTGACACGGAACCTAGGTTAATTTTGCGGTCTCATCCGAAGGACCACCCCATTTAGTCGCTTTTTACGACAAGCAAGGGATACTGAGGACCTATTCTTACCCGGATCCCCATGGGATCCCTTGACTGATGAATAAATAAATAAAGATAGATAGATACATTGACCTACCTATGTCATTGGCATACAAGTTTTAATAAATTACATTAATATAAGGATCTGGTGCGTCTGCTAGCATTGGTGTCCAATCCTTCAATAAACATTTTGATTTGAATTACGCATTTAAAACGATAACCAAGTTCTATACTAATTAATATTAGAAATGATTATTTTAAGTCACCAAAACTGAGAATTATCTCAGGGATTTTAAACCAACATGTAAATACTCTAAATTGACCAAGTGCAATAAAAGAAGGCAAATTGTTAAGCTTAGGTAAATAACATGTACATGTACCACGAAAGGGTGCAGATAATAAACAGTGATCAGTCTCATAAATCCTATCAGGAATACAAAATCGGGTTGGGCAAACAAGGACCATAGGACATACTAGGAAAAGGATCATGCATGTACAATGTACTTTCTAATGCCCTGTTTACACGAAGAATTTGATGTGTATTAAATGTGAACGGCGTTCACACGATTTTTTTAAAAAAAAAAGGTTTTGATTAATTAATGCAGATGCATTAATTTACTTCAAATAAAAATTTACGTCGCATCTTTTTAATGTGCATCAAATCTACTTCGCATTAGCTCCGGATTAAATGAAGACGCATTCGTAATGGCAATTTGGGTCACGTGTACCATATGTGGACATTTGTTATTTTGTTTTAATCGAAAAACTAAATAAAATAATATTAATCACTATATATTAAAAAAAGGCACGCGCGTACAAATATGTCATTATAGACAATGCCAGACACACCTGTGCTCTGCATAAGGCATACCAAGTAAAACATATTCAAGGAAAATTGCTTTTAGGACAAAGTGATTTGTTTTTTACGATAATCCACTCATTGGATAAATCTTGTACCAAATGACGTTAAAGTAGACCTATGATATGCAGTCTTAATATATACCCAACAATGTTTCTTTCTTTTTGTTTTTGATACTATGAATTTCACAGTGTCGGTGTGATCCGGTTTTCCGGATCACCACACTGGTTTTCAGATTCCGCATCAGTATCCTCTGAAACTGATGACGTCACAATGCATCAACGCAACGTTTTTTTGTGGAAAATATCGACCGCGTCACAAACAAAATTGCATATATACAAAAAAATTATTTCACTGCATAATATTATGCATCGGCAAACTTCGGCAGATTCCGGTACATCTACAATCTACTAAAGATGGAATCGACCGAAGTGATCCGAGTATGTCTGCGCTTTTGATGGATTACATTTATTATCTTATAAAGGTGGATTTAAAAATACATAAGGGGATATATAATATCATTACTACAGTAAATTGATCCGAAGAGCTCACGTCTTGTTGACAGGTGCTTCGCGCCTGGTGTGATCTGATGATCCGCACCCGTCAATTCCATTCGGTTACCAGTGATAGCGATATAGCTTAAAGAGCTACACTAACTTGAAGAACTGAGGGTATAAATATGTAAAAAGGAAATCCATATTATCACTATTTTAAAACGTATTTGTCTTTAATATTTAAAAGCAATTCCTTCCATATGTATAAATAAAAATCAATACTCTTACATTATCTAGTGACATGCTGTTTGTACATGTTTTTTTTTTTTTTTAGTGATTATTATCATTTTGATTAGCTTTTCGCACAAATCTAATATCAATATATATAACTCACCACGGGTATGATGCATGTGACCCAAATTTGCCATTACGCATGCGTCTATATTTAATGCAAATTAGCTTCGCTTTGCGTTCACATGGAGGTAATGCGAAGTATATTTACACAAAGATCTGAAGTAACCCAATAGAGGGTCACGTTTGCATGACCTTTCGTTAAGCCAATCAAACACACCTGTCAGATTCTACCAGAGATGTTTTTCCATAAACCCTTGTGCTAATTTACATACATTGTTCATTACGGATGACTGCACACATAATTGGAGGCTGCACATCAGATATTGCCTTAGTTAGTGACATGACATTGATAAAACATCCTGCCAAATCTGTTGTATCATTCAATGACTGAAGGAAGATCTCTGGAATTCTAATGGTGTCAATTCCCCTGGAGCTTTGTTATGCACTGCTAATCCACTACTAATACTGTGGACCTTGTACTGATGATTAACTAAACATCTCTGACTATAAAACAACACATCATATTCAACTTTATTCTGCCTTTCCAGGTCTTTTCTTTTTATGCTTCTTTCTGCTTTTTCCATCTATTGAATTATTTCCACAGTCTAAATTACAGTTGCTAATTGGTGTCTGGTTACTTTTGACCACCTGTGTGTAAAACCTGTTCTCTTCTGATCCAACCGTTTCTTTTCTTTTAATTTTCACACCTGTCTCACTCTCTCCTTCCTCCTCCATGAACTGGTCTTTTTTCCTTTTCTTTGCTCTTTCCTTTCCCCCCACATTTATTTCCCCTTCTACCTGTCCTTCTTCCTTTGTGTTGCTGTCCTTTCCTAACCTTTTCATTTGTTTTTCTTTCTTTCTTTCCACTCTATCCTCTTCCTTGTCACTATAACTTTCTTGTCCATCTTTCATTCCATCTTTTGACGTTCCACATTCCACTCCATTTTCCTCACTTTTCCCATGTTTACTTTTACGTCTTTTAAAGCTAGCCACAAAGAATCCATTGGTCAGGGTCTTCTCTGGGTATGCGCGGATATAACGATAACTCTTATGGTATCCGTCCCTTCCTCTTTCAGGCCAATCTTTCATGACCTTGCGAATTTTAAATCTGAAAATAAAACACATACATCTTGAGAACATTTTATCATTGGTTCATACCTACAGTCAGCTCTTCCTCCACTGCTGCTTACAGAGACTGCTGGGTAATGATTCTGATAACTGAATGAGAGAGGTTGATTCTATTCTTTTTTGGGAACTTTTTGGGAGAATTAAAATCAAGAGTACACATACAAAAAAAAAAAAAAAGATTTTGTTTTTGACAATAAAAATGGCAAAATGAAACTGGTTTTGAATGGATGGATGTAATTATATAATGTTTAACATCCATCTCGAGAATTTTTCACTCATATGGAGATGTCACCATTGCTGGTGAAAAACTCCAAAATTTAGACTTATGTTCTGCGGTTATGGCCTTTGAGCAGGGAGGGATCTTTATGATGTCACACTTGTTAAGACATTGTGACATGGGGCCTTGGTTTTTGCGATCTCATCTGAAAGACCACCCCATTCATTTTGTGAATTCATTAAAAAAAAAAAAAAACAAAAAAAAAACAGCAATGCAATGCTGTATACCTTTCTTTGAATCTGTTATAGATTTCCTCACAGACTTGTTCATTCTCCTCCTCATGAACTGAACAAGTGGAGTATACAATCTTCTGCACATTTGGGAATGAAAAGGCATGTCTTAGTATCTGAGCCTGGAGTTTGTGCAGCTGTTCGAGGCGGTGCTTGGATGTAGAAGAGTCATCATTAGTCAACTTGTCCAATCTATTAACGATTCCTAAATAGAAACGAAGGCATCTATCACTGCACACAAATATATCACTTATCTAAAACAGAAACACCTGTCTTTACTAGTCAAATCCAAGTCTGTCGTCATTTAGTCAAATCCGATAAGTGGCTGAAATATCACTACTTAGGCTTAAAACCTAAAAAACAAACAAAGCATCACTGAATTAGTTTCTGACCTAAATACATGCAGGGCAGCTGAGATGACTCAGTAAATTGTCTGTAGACTATAATCAGTATTCCAAACACTAATTACAAATAACTAAAAGATAACAATCAAACCATTTTAGCTATAATTTTATTTACTTGTACATGTAAATGTACTTTAAACTTGCATAACTTTTCTTATTTTTAAATTGAATGAACAGTCCAGGATTCTAGCATATATGGGGTTGTTTATACTTTGGACTACTACAACTAATATTGTAGTAGTCCACAGTATTAACAAGAGGCCAATGGGCCACATCGCTCACCTGAGTCACCTTGGCCCTGCTGTTGTTCAGCTTTTAAGGTAGCTCACTACACTAAAGCTTATACTCCTTATGACACAATGTCACAAGATGGCGATTTAAATGTTTTGTGAAAGTATTTGTATCGATCAATTTGTTTGTATATCATCGTAGCTCAGTGGTTAAAGCGTTGGGCTGGTGAACTCCAGATCTCCGAGTTCAAATCCGCCTCGCGGGTACGTTAAGGCAGGTTATGAAAATTTTTACTGGGATAAAATCCGCGAAACAATGTGACGTCATAATTGAAATAAGTATATCACTAAGTATATATTAAATTCCGATTTTATTTTTTATTTAAGTTTTATTTATGCATAAAATAAACCATGCAGCTACTAAAATCCAACAAAATTCGAAATGCTATACTGCTGTTGTGTAATTTCTGTCTGATCAATATGAAAGTAAACTGATGACGTCATGACTATACATTGAGTGACGTTGACACATGCAAGGAATTTGTTTATGTGTGCCATGCAAATATCGACAAAATGTGGAGTATTTGAAATATATGACTTGAGATATATGGAATATAAATGTGAAATGCTGAGAATTTATTGATATTAAGAAGGCATGTTGATATCATTCATTGACAATTTTGTTTAACGGGGAAAACATTCCATTTAGCATGTCGATCTGATTTTCCTCTGTCACACACTGAAATAAAACTGCAAAAGTAGCACATTAAGCTGCATACTTTTAAAGACTTTTTATACACCGTGTGAAAGGTCATAAACTAATGTACATGGCAATTACTGATAGAATCGTCTGTTAAGAAAACTTTTAAAGAAAACTGCATAGCATCAGCCATCAGTGCAAAATGTAAAACATGGGCTAGATGGTTTCGTGTTTAAATGTTCAATAATTATTTCTTATTGAAAGTGGTAGGATTCTATCAGTAATTCTGATATACTATGGGTATTTTACCGTCATTATCGCCATTTAGACCAATATTTAAATCTTGGGATAATGTGCTACTTTTACATTTTCTATTAAGGTACCTCCATGATCTATTTATAACAGTCATGCAATGACGTCATACGGAAGCGCATGTTTGTCATGTTGTTATGATACAAAATGTTCTCACGTAAACAACCAAAATAGTTTTTAAGAGTTAGTAGCCCCCTCTCTTTGTGTAAGACAGATTTTAAAAATTATACAGTTTCCGTGCATAAATGAAGCATGACCTGCCTTAACATACCCGCGCAGTGTCTTTTGTTCATAGGTGTTATGACAAATTTTTGAAAATCATATTTTTATCAAAATTTGCATATTTTTTGCCTTTATGGCATATATCCTTATTATATATCATCATATCTTTTATGATTAAATAAACTAGTACTGATTTGTGAAACTATTTCTGGGTGTAGTGAGCCACCTTAAATAAAAAATCTTTATTCCTTTGAAAAATTCTACCTTGGGATTCTTGCATATCAACATGACCAATCATAGCCC